>NW_009736771.1:0-12860 GCF_000703405.1 Apaloderma vittatum | reverse complement strand
AAGATATGCTAGAGATAAGGCCATCCTGCCTTCACAAGATTTCCTAATCTCTTTACGTATTCGGTGCCAGGACTGTCTGAGGCATTTCAGATCGCCTCTCTGCATCATTCCATAAGTTTTCTGACCATGCCGGGAGCTTGTAAAAAATTACAAGAAATGTTTAAGGCAAAATCCATGAATCAGTCTGCTACAGCATGTGGCTTCCAGACAAGGTCAACCCACCACACCCTGGTACATAAAAGAAGTATCTGTTAATAGCATCTTCAAATGTGGTTCCATCAAAGTTACAGTCTTTGGTTAGGAAATTTTGCATGCATGCAAAGATACTGCAGCTGTAGTTTCACTTAATTCAGTCATTCAGAAGTTAACTGAATTTAGCTGAATTAGGGTCAGTGTGATTCTTTAAAACTTTTCAGTACCACCAGATAAATCTTAGCCAATATCTAATGATCTCATACAATTAAATGCACATTGTATTCAGGAGTAAAAAATGGAATTTCTAAGTACCCTTTAAAAATGCTAGATGTTAGATGCTATTCTTCTCTTCACCTCAACCTCTTATTTTTCTTACTTCTTACATAGTTTTGTTACACATTTTTAAAAAAAATATTTTAAAGGTGAAAAAGGCCAGAACATATGCCCAAAAATTAAGGCAAAACGTGTCCATAGGTGTACTAATAAGCAGTGTTTTATTTATTTGTGCAGGAGTGCAAACACCAAGTAAAGGGTAAAGAAAACTTAAACAATCAGAAAATATAGCACTGGCAAAGTCTTAAAATTGACTGCCAGATCTTCAGCTAGATTATCTGCAACTATTTGGATGAGATGCAGAAGACACTATTATGAAGCAATACTTGCCTTAATATACCTTGTAGGTTTTATTTACCTTCTTTTCTGCTGCACCTCCACCTTCCCTTTATGCCTTAAGTTCTTCTGTCTCCTGCATGTTTTTTACCCAATCTTGTATTTACTCTTATGGCACATTAACATGCACGCTACATGAACAAATGTGGAATTTTCTGGTAGGATTAGTTCTCATGGTTCAGCTGCACCAAGTTATCGTAGGAATGCATATCTAGATTAGACATGATGGAAAAAAATTCTTCCCTGTAATGCTAGTGCAAAACCAGAACAGGTTGTCCAGAGGGGTGGTGGAATGACTTGTCTGCAGTGGGTTTTAGACAAAATCGTGACCGACATGATCTCACAATGGCATCAGTTCCACTTTGAGGAGCTGGTTGGTCTGGATGATCTCCAGTGATCGCTTCATATCAACGTTGTTCTGACTCTCTGAGTTTGTAAGAACCATCTGAGTATGCAAGCAGGCACCAGGATACACTGGTTTCTCAAATATTTCAGCTGTGTCCATAATGTTTTTTTCTTTCTTTGTCATCCCCGTTCCATCAGCATATGAGAGCAGATACTCCCATGAGATTAAAAGGGTGGACATAGGTTAAAAATGATGATTGATATTATCAGACAAGTGTTTCTGTGGAACTGCTGTCTCTGACTTCAGCTGCAGCTTGAACAGATCTGTGGCATAAAATGTCTGATATGAAGGACCTAGTGTACGGCCTTATGCACATTTGAGGAGTCTCATATCATCGTAGCTCTGCCAGCAGATTGAACACATTAGGTGCACTCTTGGGTCTCCCTTCCACCAAATGATTGTTGTTTGAAGTTCATCGTATCATCTCTAGGTCTGCTCTGCAGTGTGCACTCAAGTGCAGTGTGTGGGTGACATCAGAAGTTGCCCTTCAAAAGTGCGCTTCAGAGCCAAACGAAAACAGGAACGTAGACCCACTCTGAGAAGGTGGCTCTGATAAGTGTGGATGACAACCTATTCACTCTTGCAAGCTGCACATTTTTTTTGTGCTTCTTCCCACTCTCCTTCCCTTCCTTCCCCTCCTCCCCCCTCCCTGAACTGATGACAATCAGAAGTTCATAGACTTTTAGAAAAGCCAAAATCCTGGTCATAGGTCTGAAAGAGCAAGCAGTGTTTTCCCAGGACTAACTGTGGGGGGTTTTTTAATTATGTGCCTGCTTTAATCAAATTTTTGAAACATTAGTTCAGCTTGTAGTGATTCACTTTTAGTTCCAGAACTGAAATGTTGTGCATTTGAGCTCAGGACCTGCATGAGTAACTGTCTGCAGAAACTGTCCTGTTTAAAAGTCTTGAAACTTGGCTGTTCTAAATTCCTACCATCATCCATCTGCTTTTTTGCAAAAATATTGTTCCATTCGGGTAACTGACTTAATATATTTGCAAGGGTGTGCCAGAAGAACGTTTTGGACTTAGATTTCAAGACCTACTGTAACAATGCCGGAGTCCCAAAAGACCATAAAGAAGGTGATGTTGTGCTACTATTTTAAGAGGTAAAGTGAATAACTGGTTATTTGTAGCAAGGCAGATTACCGTCAGTCCCGTGTAGGATAATGAAAGGGATGTTGTGGGTTGACAAACTTTGAAAATTGCAGGTCTTTTAAAATGGTTTATGCTGCAGTTAAAGCAAGCAAGATCTTAGTGCATGATTTGTGGTTTTTAGGAGTTTGGATTTATGGATCATTATGGGGTTTTGCAACTTTTATGGAGCTAAAAGCTTCACTTGTCCAGAGAAGTCAGTGTAACTTAATGCCAACAGTAGCCATCTGCCTGACTGGAAACAGTGTTGAATTCTGCAGTAAAATGGTAATGTTAACATAGCCCTGTAGCAATGAACAGAGTCGTGGGAAGTATGTCTTTATTACTTTCACCACTTTTTTAGTCCACTTCAATATTTGAAGTTAATTTAGTGTCTTCCTACCTTCATTTTAAAGCATATTTCCGTGAGAGAAATCACATCCTCAGTACTTTTTGTCCTGAATTTAAGAATTTAAAAATTAAATGATGCTGTAGTGTAGCAAAGAAAAGGGAAATTGGCATGTACATGTTTAGAAGGTCACTTATGCAAAGGTCAGATATTTGAAGGGAGGTCCAAATGATTCCTTTGCCTGGTGAATAGCAGAGGCCAAACTATCATGGCTTTTAAATTGAGTTAAATACCACTAGAGAGTAGGGCCTTTTAAGTATCACATTTAAGCTTTGATGTCAGAAGAGAAAGAGATTTTGTTGCAGAGGGGTAATCCTTCCTTGAAATGGAATAAAAAGATAAAGTAATAAATGTTTAAATATACCGTTGCCTTGCATTCTGGAGTCTCCCTTATCTAGGTTTCGTGGAACATGTAGGAGGCATTTTATTTTCTCTGTCTAAAATGTAATAAAGAAAAATAATTAGGGCTTCCACTTCCTGGAGAGAAAGGGTCATGAGAGTCTTTGAAATACATTGCCTTAATAATAACTTCTGAGGATAACTTCTGGGACTGGTGCTATTTAACACTTTTGTCAGCTACATAGACAGTGGAACCGAGTGCACCCTCAGCAAGTTTGCCGATGACTCCAAGCTGTGCGGTGCGGTCAACACACTGGAGAGAAGGGATGTCATCCCGAGGGACCTGGATGATCTTGAGAGGTGGGCCAGTGAAAATCTCATGAAGTTCAATAAGGCCAAGTGCAAGGTCCTGCAGCTGGGTTGGGGCAATCCCAAGCACAAACACAGGCTGGTGACAAGTGGATTAAGAGAAGCCTTGCAGAGAAGGACTTGGGAGTATTGGTTCATGGATGCTCAACATAAGCCAACAGTGTGTGCTGGCAGCCCAGAAAGCTAGCCATGTCCTGACCTGCATCAAAAGCAGTGTGGTCAGCATGTTAGGGGAGGTGATTCTACCACTCTGCTCTACTCTTGTGAGACCCCACCTGCAGTACTGTGTCCAGATCTGGGGCCCCCAAGATAAAAACGACATGGACCTGTTGGAGTGGGACCATGAAGATCATCAGGGGGCTGGAGCACCTCTCCTGTGAGGACAGACTGAGAGAGTTGGGGTTGTTGAGCCTGGAGAAAAGAAGGCTCTGGGGAAACCTTAGAGCGGCCTGCCAGTACCTGAAGGGGCCTACAGGAAAGCTGGGGAGGGACTGCTTACATGGGCATGTAGTGATAGGACAGTGGGTATGGTTTCAAACTGAAAGAGGGTGAATTTAGGTTAGGTATTAGGAGGAAATAATTTTCTGTGAGTGTGGTGGAACACTGGCACAGGTTGCCCAGAGAAGCTGTGGATGCTCCCTCCCTGGAATTGTCCAAGGCCAGGCTGGATGGGGCTTTGAGCAACCTGGTCTGGTGGGTGGTGTCCCTGCTCATGGCAAGGGTTTGGAACTAGATGATCTTTAAGGCCCCTTCCGACCCAAGCCACTCTGTGATTCTATGAAAGGAGCCATTTACTGTCTGCAAACAAAACAAAGAAAAATAATAATAGGTGAATACTTAAATAATTTAATTACTTCTAGTATTGAAATATTTCAGGATTGTACTATTCTTCCTGTAATTTTATCTATGTGAAATGTATTTTACCTTAAAACTACCCTTCTTAATTGCTGCTTTTGTCTGCTATAATTCCAGTACTTGGATGTGTTAATAATATAAAAAGACTTGATAAGGTTAAGAATGCATAGTAAAAATCTTTTAAATGGAATAATAATCTTCTAAAATTTAGTATTGGTATATAAAAAGAGAAGACAAAGTAACCTACTTTTTTAGAAATGTGAACCATCTTAAGTTTACTTTAAAGTCAGTTCAGTTCGGAAGGAAGATGAAAACCCTATGGGGTGGGGGGAAACAAATGGTTTTAAAAAGGGGACAACTGCCACATTATATATATGTTTAGAAAATCTTTTATTTATGTTCTGTTTCACTTGTGACTGCAGCCTTAAATGCTGTTACACTGTACCTTTTTTTCCACCTTGCCTGTGTGCATTACTTGGGACAGATTCATGTGGAGGTTCTAGCTGTAAATGTTCCAAAGGGATGTGAAGTGTGTTTCATTGACTACCATCCATTTTCTTTGTTAATCTTCTAACTCTCTCCTGTGTAATTGTGTCCTGGTAAGGCTTTTATCTTAGTGCATAGGCGCTGGCAAGTGTATAGAAAGCTTTGTGGTTTGGCAGAATGCATCTGGTTTTGATTTTCAGGATCTGGCAGTAGAATGTGATCTGGTTAACTTGATTAGCATCAGCAGATTTATTCTTTTTCCTAACCCAATGGCTGTAGCCAGGCATGTTGCTCCCATCTTCCTTGCTCAGACTGATTTCTGAAGCAAGCTGCCTTTTGAGAGACAGATCTGAGGACCTTGAGCTGTCTACAATGCAATTACTAATACTTTTCAAGTTCTGTTCTGAGATGCAGATGTGGAGAAATGCCAGCCTTCATTAGGGTTTAATTATGTCTGGGGAACAGATTTCAAATGTAGTCGCCTTGGAGCAGCTAGTTCCACTAACAGAAATATGCTTGTGCTGAAAAGTAGGTCTCAGTAAAGATCTTTCTCAGTGCAGAGCAAAGAGAGTGATGTTGATGTCCTCCCTGTTTGGAAAACTAACCCTTCTCTTGTCAGCTCTGGGAAGCAGCACAGGGTATATCTTGCTTCCTAGGTTACTGAAGGTGCAAAAAGTCTTAATGTTTTGGGATAGAAAAAAACTTCGCTTGAGGAGCGATTGGGATTTTAGGGAGGACCTTGGGAGATGTCTGTACAGTATGACACTGTAATGCAATTGCAAATCTGGGAGAAAACGCAAGTGGAAGATTAGTTTTCCTTGAGGCCTTTGGAAACTCAGGAGCTGATCTATGTAGCTTTGGGGTTTTCTTTAATGTGCACTGAATCAGCATCTTGTCCTTGAAATAGAATAAATTAGAGGAGACTACAGGTGCTACTAGAACTTGATGGTTGGATAGGAGATTGGCCTTATTACATGTGAGCTAAAGTGGTCAAATACAGTCAAAAAGAAAGCTGTCCATGTAGGGAGGACAAAAATGTTAATCTCCTATACATCTGTGCATCCTTACTTCCTCCTCTTCTGCATCTGTTGTTTTGTTCCATAGTTCTTGTTTCTTGTGGTTTTTAATTTATTTTTTTTCCTGAGAATCTGTTAGATAGAATACAAGCTCAAATCTACTGAGGTAGCTTTTCATTCCAGGAACGTTGCAGCTTGAGACCACCAAGCTTGTCCTTTTTTTTTTTTTAAACTTCATAAGTTTTCAGCTGTGACTTTAAATAAAATCCCTTTGTTAGTGGAAATTCCCTGTTTCTTCACCAGGTTTTGATAACCTGCAGCCCTTACATACTCTTACTTACCTAATTTTTGTAAGAAGACATTGGACCGTGATGTCTTGCTGTCATGTCATAAAGGAGAGACGAGCTAGCTAACACTTTGAACCTTCTTCTCAATAATGTAACATCAGGTCCTTGAAAAGAACTTATGATATGGCAGCTAGAAAGTGTTAATTCAGTTGTTTTGAAGGGCGAGAAGCAGATGGAAAAGAGCTGATATACTCACCATAATCCAAGACTTTGGAATTTTAGTTACCTCATCTCTCTGTCTTCCTCATTGTTCCCCAGTCTGACTAACATCTACATATTGTCTTTTTCAAGCCTTCCTAGAAAAAGTCATTTTCAAAAACCATGTAGTAAAGTGTAAGTCTAACTGAAATAACAATTGAAATAAGAGCTGTTGATTTTGAGGCTTTTGTTTTCTAGGATGAAGGTGTGAGGACGGTGGGAAGGAACGGTGAAATCTAATGTTTTCAGCAGCTAGGTGTTACAGCTGACAGGCAGTGGTACATTTTTAGGTACGTGTTATACTATGAAAGGTAAACAAGTTCTGTATTCTATCTGTCCCATTTTTCCAGCTTAACTCGGGTGTAGCTCCTTTGAAACTCATGAAATAAATTTAATTAAAGGAGGATCATGTCTCTTCCTTTTATGCTGTTGGAGCCATGAATGCTTTTCATGAGGGAATATCCTTAGCTTGAAGCTCTTGAGTAATGAGTGCTTCGGAACAAATCCTTTTATCAGTTTTGTGACAGAATCTACGGGGTTTCAGCATGATTTCTATGCTATTTCAATGAGTTGATCATGTACTTTTGGTTTTAGAAATACAGAAAACAGGTTTTTAGTTCAAGATGTGTTGCTCATTTATCTAGCTAACTACTAGATTTGTTAAAAATGCATGTAAGAAATAAAAAAGTTATTGCTTAGATGTCCTAGAGGTTTTCTTTTCCGTCTGCATGTGTACTATTCTGCTACTTCAGCCTTTCTTATTCTTTGAAACAGTCTCTCCTGCAAAGAGTGTTCTGTAACTTTGTTCTCTCATGTGAAGGAAGCTAATTAGACTAACAGACTAACTAGCTGAACTTTACTGTCTGTTGTTTAATTTGGTTTTCCTGAAAGCTGCATGTTTACTGAAGAGTCTTCTAGCAGACCCTTTTTTTCTTAAAGTGGTCTCAAGACCATCCTAGTGTTTCTGTGTGCTTAGCACAAGCTGTGGTTTGGTTGCATTAAAGAATTCAAAAATCTACTAAGTTGACAAGTGTGCTTTCCATAACAAAATTAATAAACTTGATTTTTCCTTCACAGTGTCACTTCAGGTTATTAAATCAGGAGGAGTAAGTGACTCAGAAGTTTCAACAGATGCAAAGATGTATCTTAGCTGATGCATCCTCCATCTTGCTTATGTCAAAAATATGTTGCATCCAGACTGTGCAACACTAAACAAGAATACAGCTGAGTAAAATTCTCATCCAGGAAGATTAGATGAAGTCTCTATTTGTAGGCAGAGGGGGGAAATACAAAGGCTTTTTTGAACATACTTTTTCTTACTCTGTGAGTGAAGCTTGAGGCATTCTTATTCACCCTGAAGTCAACTGTGTCCTGTAGCTTACTGGATCATATATTTCAGCTTTGTCTACAGTTGCTCTGTATTCATAGAATCGCAGAATCATAGAATGGCCTGGGCTGTAAGGGACCTTAGATTCATCCAATCCAACCACCCTGTCACGGGCAGGGACGCCTCTCAACTAGATCAGGCAAGACAAAGGCATCTGAAAGGAGATGGAAAGCGCATTGGGATTGCTGGGTCTATTTGTGGAGGTTTTTTTATAGCATAGATCTGATCTTTCTTTGTTTAGATAAAAATGCATGGATTTCATTGCTATAAAAATGTTCCAAGTGTAAAGTCAATATCATTTGCATTCAGTGTTTGTCACTGGAGGGAGGGTTAACGTTTTCTGCTATGCTCTCAGAGACAGTTGTGCCCTTTTACACAGAGGAACAAAAATGATAAATTACAAACAATAATATCTTCAGATTTAGTACAGATTATTTTCTAAAAATTGTACCTAAACCAAAGATTGAACTTGCTGTTACATTGTAATATTGATCTTAAATGTTGTTGTGCTTTGACATTGCTTATATACTGTTTTAATTTCTCTTTCATCTTTGGAAGTGATTTTTATGAGTAGCCATGATTTAAAGAGCAGAGTAACAATTCCAGTGGTCAAAATTTTAAATTATCTGGCTGCTAATTAAAGACGCAGTCCATAATACACCCAGGAATAAAGGCAGAAATAACCTGCCATCAGAGAATCAAAACAGAGTGAAAGAGAACCACAAATTTCCTTAGCTAAGGTTTTATAGGAGGTTTGGATCACCTGCCGTGTGGGGACAGGCTGAGAGAGTTGGGACTGTTGAGCTTGGAGAAGAGAAGGCTGCAGGGACACCTTATAGAAGCCTTCCAGTACTTAAAGGGGACTACAGGAAAGAATGGGAGGGATTCTTTATCAGGGAGTGTAGTGGTAGGACAAGGGGTAATGACTTTAAACTGAAGGAGAGTAGCTTTAGAATAGATTTTAGTAAGAAATTTTTTTCTGTGTGAGTGGTGAGATGCTGGAGCAAGTTGCCCAGAGAAGCTGTGGATGCCTCGTCCCTGGAGGTGTCCAAGGCCAGGCTGGATGGGACTTTGAGCAACCTGGGCTAGTGGGACATGTCCCTGCGCGTGGCAAAATGTTGGGACTAGATGATCTTTAAGATGTCTTCCAACCCAAACCATTCTATGATTCTATGATTAATCATTCTGGCTGGTGAGAGGAATCAGATTTATTCCCTCAACCAATTACATTTTTAAAGTGTCTTTGGTCTAGAGTGCCTAATTGTTGGACTTGACTGCAGAATTTTCCTGTGGATCCTTGTCAAGATTTTTCTCTGCTGCTTTTGGCTCATCTTTTCTCCCTCCTCATTTATCAGATAAATTGTCATGTTTTTTAAATGAGTCTTCCGTAGTTTCAGCAGTTTATGGACTGCAGTAGTTGAAACGGAAATGTCCATTTGAAGGCTGGCAGCAAGTGTGTTATCGAAACAAAACGTTTAGAAAGGATGGTAGATGCGTAGAGTTTTTTAACATAGTATGGTTCTAGTATTCTGTTATCTGGGGAGTAATGATGTTTCCAGACTCCACAAGAGGCTTGTGTGACCTGTTCAGGTTTCTTCAGTTATGATGTCAATTCAATTTAAAGAGATATTTAGGACCTAATGTAAACAATTGTTAAATTGGAAGCAGAAATTCAAATTAATTCCCTGTAATCTCAGGGTTAGTCTGAGATTATATGGTTTAGGAAGTCTGCTACTGACAGTGTTCACCTTTTTCACCTGTCGAGGTTTAGGGCTGGGTCAGCCACAAGATGAATGACAGATGCTCGCTATTAACCCCTCTCCCTCCCCAAAGGGGAAAGGAAAAAGGCATAATGCAGAGAGACCTTTGAATTGGAGAAGAAAACCAGACCAGCTTTAGTGATACAGTGATAGTGCTACTGAGAAAATAATGGAAATAGTGAAATATGCACAAGTATATACAATACCAATATTGAACACAACTGTCCAATAGCAATCACCATGGATACTGCATAGCAGGCAGGCACTGGGGAAGTCCCAGGCTCAGCAGCAGAGGGGATTAGGTTTCTAGAGCTGGATTCCAGAACTCACACAGGATCAAGGGGAGAAGAATGTCCAGAGTCTTCCTCAGATGCCAGCCATTGAAGAAAAGGGCTTGACACTAGTTATCCGTCAGCTTTGCACTGAATATGATGTCTATGGAATGGTATACTTTGTTGGTCTGTTTTGGGTCACCTATCCTGTCCGTTCCTCCCTGTGGGTGCTATCTTTTCACTTTCTTGTGACACTATTACTACCCAGCACCCTCAGAGTGGCACACAAGAGCCAGCAGTGACCTTGGTCACTGTAGGAGCAAGTATAAGCAAGAGCCTTTCTGTATCCCTGTCCCTGGCAGTAAATGCAGACTTCAGGTGATACCACTTCTAGAAGCAGACACTGTCGGAAAAACCATGCTGCTATCTTCAGAAAGTACACACTGACCTGAAAAGTAAAATCGCTAAACTGAATTGGTTCTGGTTTAGCTCAGACCAGGACACCACCACAGAATTTTATACCCTGTTGAGAGCCGAAGGAGTTTTAGAAACAGTGGGAAACTGAAATGTGATGTGTGATTTGCCTTTGAGTTGCTCAGGTACATACTGCTGTTTAATGGTGCAGGTAGAAGCTACCTCCTTTTGAAATTTCTTATCTTACTAGAAAACAAAAGACTTGTGTGTTGAACACTGAGTAGCATGTGTTTTAAACTTTGCTTCTGCTGAGTTCAGAAGCAGACCTAGGACTCAGAAATGGAAGCTTCCAAGGTTATTATGAACGAAATTGGAGTAAAAGACTTTGCAGAAACTATTAAAGGCAAATTACCGTATTGAAACTAATGTGTTCAGATTTCTTAAAATATTACAGTGATGGAAGGATTCCACAAGCACTTGTAGAGGATTTTGTGTGCAGAGTAATACTGTGCATAAGCTTTTCTGCTGTACAGTTACCGTATTATGTGTGTTCATAGTTGTTCAGCCTTGTCAGCATGAACCAGTGTGTGCATGTGTGCGCATGTGGTGAGTGGGGTGTTAATATCACTTTCCAGGTGCTGCTTCCATGGACTGGCCAGAAACATACGTTTCATGGCTTTTTTAGTTTAAAGATGTTTTGGATGAGCTTAGTTAACGTATGGCAGCAGAAGCAATTAGATTTCCCGAGCAGGTTAAGGTTCATCCTCATAGGAAAAGTCAAGAAATGTGGGGTAGATGATTGGACTGTGGGGTGGATTGTTAACCAGCTCAGCAATAGAATTCAGAGAGTTGTGATCAGTGGAACAGAGTCAAGCTGGAGGCCTGTGGCCAGTGCTGTTCCCCAGGGATCAGTGCTGGGTCCAGTTTTGTTCAATATCTTCATCAGTGACCTGAATGAGGGGATGCAGTGCACCCTCAGCAAGTTCACTGATGATACAAAACTGGGAGGGGTGGCTGACATACCTGTAGGCTGTGCTGCCATCCAATGAGATCTGGACAGGCTGGAGAGCTGGGTGGAGGTGAGCCTCATGAAGTGCAATAAGGGCCAGTGTAGGTCCTGCATTTGGGAAGGAATAACACCAGGCACTAGTACAGATTAGGGGTTGCCCTGCTGGAAAGCAGCCCCTTGGAGAAAGACCTTGGAGTCCTAGTGGAGAGTGAGTTGTCCATGGGACAGCAATGTGCCCTTGTGGCCAAGAGGGCCAATGGGATCCTGGGGTGCATTAAGAAAAGTGTGTCCAGCAGGTCTAGAGAGGTTCTCCTCCCCCTCTACTCTGCCCTGGTGAGACCATGCCTGGAATACTATGTCCAGTTTTGGGGTCCCCAGTTCAAGAGAGACAGGGAGACTTAAGGGACTTAATCATCTCTCCTGCGAAGATAGACTGAGAGAACCGGGGCTGTTTAGTCTTGAAAAGAGAAGGCTGAGATGGAATCTTATTAATATGTATAACTATCTGAGGAGTGAGTGTCAAGAGGAAGGTGACAGTATCTTTTCGATGATACCCAGTTATAGGACAAGGAATAATGGGTATAAACTAGAACATAGGAAGTTCTACCGCAACATGAGGAGGAATACTTTACTGTGGGGGTGACAGAGCACTAGAACAGGCTGCCCAGAGGTTGTGGAGTCTCTTTTCTCTGAAGACTCTCAAAACTCACCTGGATGCGTTCCTGTGTGGTCTGCTCTAGATGATGCTGCTTTGGCAGGGGGGTTGGACTAGATAATCTTGAGAAGGCTCTTCCAACCCCTAACATTCTGTGATTCTATGAAAGAGAGAGTTACCTAACACAGTAGAGGTGGGGAATTCTCTCTAAGGGGATGTTGCATATGCTTTTAAATTCTCAGCCATTTTATAAACTGGAGCTCTTTGAAAAAAATAAATTTGCAAATGTGTTCTGAAGACCTGTGTTTGCTAAAAGACTATGTTGGTTTTTTGCAAGGTAGCTTATATTCATATATCTTGTAAAGATGACTGTTACTATACAAGTGAAGTATTGGTGTATAGCTGGAGTCTGGAAAACCAGAAAGATTTTATGCATTTACTCAGGGAATCACAGAACCACAGAATTATTGAGGCTGGAAAAGACCTCTTGAGAACAGTCCAGCCTATGACCCAACACCACCACATCAGTTAGACCATGGCACTAAGTGCCACATCCAGCCTCTCCTTAAACACCTCCAGGGACGATGACTCCACCACTTCCCTGGGCAGTGCATCCCAATGCCTGATCACCCTCTCTGTGAGGAAGGGATTCCTGAGATCCAACCTAAACCTGCCCGGATGCATTTTCAGGCCGTGCCCTCTCCTCCTGTCACTGGTTGCCTGGGAGAAGACCCCAACCCCCATCTCCCTTCAGGTAGTTGTAGAGAGTGAGAAGGTCCCCCCTGAGTCTCCTCTAGGCTAAACAACCCCAGCTCCCTTAGCTGCTCCCCACAAGACTTGTTCTTGAGACTCTTCACCACCTTTGTTGCCCGTCACTTGACAAGCTCCAACACCTCAGTGTCTTTCCTGGAATGAGGGGCCCAGAACTGCACACAGGACTTGA
>NW_009736770.1:5210-73975 GCF_000703405.1 Apaloderma vittatum | reverse complement strand
CCCTTCCAACCCCTGAGATTCTGTGATTCTGTGAAGTAGAAGACATTTCCAGGAAGAGGGAAGATGTGGAGAAATCAGCTCTACTCATGACCTCAGTATTATGGAGTCACTATCTGAGGAAACCTGAACAGTTGCACTAACACTGAAAGTACTAAAAAATAAAAAAAAAATTACAAAAAAAAGGAAGATTGCCCCCTCAAGTGATCCCCAAAAGAGGAAACAAAAAAGAGATTTTGGATACTCTGAAAATCCCAGTATTAGACGGCAAGTCATACAGTTACCTGTGTGTCTCAGAGCTGGAAAAACCATCCCTGCAGTGTTATGCCAGGGAGGTTCTTTACAGTAAGAGTCCCAGGCTAGTGGTACATCACCACCCCTGCACTTCTGACCACATCATTAAAAGAAACATAATGGTCAAGAAAGAACATATTCCCGCCCTCTGGTTACCTGCTCTCTCTCAAGGCATTTTCAATAAGTCTCATGATCAGGTATCACAAAAACAAATCAAAATGGCTCTGTACAGGCTACGCAGGTTTGTCACCTTCATTTCACCCACCAATACAATCCCTGTGCAGGAGAGACCCCCCAAGGCTGCCCGTCATTGCACACACAGCCAGACTGGACATGCTTCGTGAGTTCTGGTGATCTCCCTCGGATTGGTTAGAGTGCCATGGCACTCTACAGGGACACTCGTGACAGGGAGGGCAGACAGCCTCCACCCATACAAGATGTTCTACAAAAACACCTTGACAGCAACTTATAGGCCATCTTCTCTGGTTTGGCCTTACAACAGAGGTAGCCAAAGTGGTGTAGAACTACCTTTCCCTCTTCTGCACCAGGTTCAGAACATGGCAGCACTGGTAGGGAAGGAAGCAATAATTAAGAAGACTGGTGGGAGATCTCTTACAGATGCAAGCTTTCAAGGAGTTTATGGAGAAATCTAAATATGAAAATGTATTAAAAATATGGGAAATGAGATGACAGCATTAACTATTTACAAGACTTACAAGATACACTGGAGAGTTGCAGTATGCCTCTGTAACTGAGCCGAGTCAGAACCCTTCCAACTGGGATGTTCCTGAACCTTTTGAGAACTCAGCTTCTTGTAGGGGTGAATACAAGTGGCTTCACATCCACTCTGCTCCTAGGAAGTCACCAGGGATGCCAGTTCCCTGGTGGAAGCAAAAGCTAGGCTTTTCTGGAAAGTCTAGAGAGCACCCTGGCACAGATGAAGAACAGACTAGAATATTTTGATTCTTCTGTTATTTCTATTCAAAATAATTTATCAGAGGAATTAATCTCACTGACAATGACTAACAAAACAACTGCTCTAGGACTTTGTTTTCATCTGTGTGCCATCATGCTCTAAAATATTTCTAGTGTGGTTTTTTTCCCTAAATATACTCTCTTAAGAGATAATTTAAGAAAAAGTAAGAGAATGACTGTGTGAGAAAAAATTGGCTACAAGAAAGGGAGCTACTTCAAGGAGAGAAGGCCTTAGGGTAAACATCTTCCTGTTGCACTCACTCACATGTAGAACTTACACTGCTGCTGAATGGCAAGGCTGCTTTATTTAGTAATGGACAATCAGCAGGTTATACATATAGAAATAAAGTATAAACTTTCTTGTTAAGCATCACAAACTAGGTTTCCAAAATGGTCTGTTATATCTGTGTGACTATTTTCATCCAGAACTCGATGCCTGCTTGGAAGTCACAGAATCATATAGAATTACTGAGGCTGGAAAAGACCTCTGAGATCACCAAGTTCAGCCTATGACTCAAAACCATCACATCGGCTAGACCATGGCACTAAGTGCCACATCCAGCCTCTCCTTAAACACTTCCTGGGTAGTGCATTCCAGTGCCTGATCACCCTCTCCGTGAGGAAGGGCTTCCTGAGATCCAACCTAAACCTTTCCTAACACAGTTTCAGGCCGTGCCCTCTTGTCCTGTCACTGGTTGCCCAGGAGAAGAGCCTGACCCCCACCTGACTACAACTTCCCTTCAGGTAGTTGTAGAGAGTGATAAGGTCCCCCCGAGTCTCCTCTTCTCCAGGCTAATAAAGTATTTCAAGTGAGGTGCAGAGTACAATGTTTTAAGTAGACAAAATATTCTGTGCCTAACAACAGATTAAGACCCCTCTGCCAGAGAGAAAGTGTTCACATTCTTTACTGTTCACCACTGCAGCTGCAATCCTGGTGCCACCAGAATTTACCTCAGAGTCAAAGGCCTAAACACGCTCTTACAAGCCTGCCTAGATCAGATTAAAGGACATATTTCCCCCTCACCAAGCAATCTCAGTGGGGACATAAGTGCTTCTACTCCATCTCCACATCATTAAGTGGACTTAAACCAATACTGAAGGTGGTTCAAGCTAACAAAAGCAAAGAGAGAATCAAAGAACCTAGAAACATTCCCAGAGAACATTATCACAGCATGATAAAGTCTTAAATTTTCCCATCTACATCCATAATAATGTATTTGTCTATACTTGTCTTGATCTAAGAATAATTCTGAAGACAATTCTTTTTTTGTATGACAACTACACAAAGCATGAAAAGAAAATTAGATACTGTCAGCTTCTATATGAAGTATCTAGTAAGTAAACACCTCCATATGTACAGTAGTAAGAAAAGAATTATACCTCCTTTTTGCTCTCTTTGTTTTGTTCAACTTCAATATCAATTGGGTTATTTCCATTTGCTTCCTCCATTTCATCCTCACTGGAAAACAAAAATCAAACAGTACTCTATTAGTTTGTGGGGCCCTCTTTTTAAATAGCATGCTAAAAGAAAGACAGGGATGCAATAACAAGTCCAGCAGCTCTCCTCAGTTTTATTCTCAGAGTGTGGGGTTGTTTTTTTAGGGGGTCAGTGTTCCTTTTTTTTTTGTTTTGGCTTTTTGGTTATTTGTTTTTTGTTTAAGTCAATAAATTCTTAATTGTAAAGATACTATGGACCATGCCCTGTAAAGCAAGACTTCTCAGTGGTGTATGTAGGCAAAAAGAGCCTCAGATGAAGGGAAGATACATGAAATTGATTACACAAGTTATCTTTGGAGAACATGGGACACTGAGCATTATAACTTTAGGAAAACCAAGACAGAAACAAAAACTTAGAATTACAGCAATTAGTTAAAACATGGATTTCATACAACTCCTTAACATTTAGCTAAGTAGACATGCACAAGATGAACTCCCTCAAGAACAAGCATAAAACATGTTTGAGTTTTATTTTTCAGTGACTGCATCACATTTCATTCTCCTCTGGAAAAGGAAAAGAGGTTACAGTTACAGAATAATAATAGGCATGAAACTGGGGCCATATCAAAAGTGACCTTGGCACACCTGGCCAGTTGGGCTTCATTGGAATTTTAACCAGACATTAAATCAAATATATTTTTGCCATTCAGAATTTTTGTACTATACACAACTAAAGTTAATTGCACCATTTGGGATGATGTCCAGAAGCAAAGAAACAAGCAGGTCTAATCAAAGCTTCTTTTTTTCTTAAAAGAATAAACCTGTTTCGTCATATCAAACTTTATAGCCTGGGACAAGGAACTTGGGCTGGCAGGGGTATGTCACAACACCGGCGCCCAGTAGGCCGGGGAGCTGGAGCCAGCCTGGGTGCGTGCCCGCAGGAAGGGGGCACGGCGCGTGCTGGTGAGGTGAGCGGGGCTGTGGTAACGGCACCAGCTCCGGGCTGTCTCCCTGCTGCAGCGATGTCCGCTGCAGATGTCGGCTGAGGAGGAACGTGCTGCCAGGTGGCTTGAGCTGGCATCCATCTCCACAACAGCAGTCGCTTGTACAAGGCCTTGCTACTCTCCTAAGTCACCTGGCTCCTGAGCTGATTCACAAGATATTGACTTCGTGCTATCACGATTCCAGGGAATAAACTCACAAGCACCCCTTCCCAGAGCCGCATACACAAAGCCCCTTGCAGACAACTAAGAACAGCTACTGAAAATCGGGTGCCAAATGCACTGGGAGCTATTTTAGTGACAATCTGAGAGGTTGGGGAATTTCCCTGCTTAGCCACAGAAGAGATACAGCAGTGTTTGAGTGATCTCTCAGACTGCCTCTTAACCCTATCTTCAAAAAAGCTTCCCTGTGTTCTCACCTAAGGTCAGATCTCAGCCTTCCTACAAAGGCCAAACCCCTACGGGCTTCGCCGTGCTCGTAGCTTGCCCTTCTATTCCAGCAAATACCCTAGACATGAGCTAAATCAAAACCCACCTACTCATTTCTGCAGGTTTAGACATTGATCACTTAACTGAAGAATATTTCTGAAGTTTTGCCAACGCCCAATGGCCCAGTACAGCCTCAAAATCTGGGCACCCAAACTCACCCAGCTTTGCTTCCACGCCCCGCATGGATGCAGTGACGAACCCTTTGGGGATGCAAGGGTTTGACTATTTTACATAACGGAGGTAAAGAAGGGAAATCTAACACGAAGCTAACGGCTTGGTGCTTAGCTTGCTGCAGATGTCTCTTCCAGTCCAGCTGCCTTCCTCACAGGTAACAAAATCACAGCACATGGCAGCCCGCACAGTTCTCTCCCAATCACCAGATGGTCTGAGGTGCTGCTTTTCCCCCAACAGGCATAGGTACCAGCGAAGCGTATTTCCAAACTGCAGTAATTTCATTCATGAGCACAGAACAAAAATAGAGAGGTAGTATTAAAAGACCCTAAACTACATAGAATGAGACAAACATATACTCCTTACAAGAGATTCCCCCCATCTCATAAATTAGGAGGAAAATTATAAGAAAGAAGCAGGACAGCGAGAAGAAAAATCAAGACAGCTTTTGCAGAGGAGGGAAAAGAACAGAACGGAAAAAGAGTCTCAGGTCAGAAAAAGCCAACCAAATGCTGGACAAGTTGGCTGGCAGTGTTCTCCCTGGTCCTGCCTGTTAAGCAACCACTGATGATCTAGTGGAGAGATGGGAGAGGCTGAGTGAGTCACTGGTGTAGTACAGATCAACCCTGGAAACACATTTCTTTCCCCTTCCCAAACAGGGCTCACTTATACATGCTGGAGCCAGCAAATAGCTCCCTGGGAAGTGCTAGAGCAGCAACTCCTTTGAAGGAAAATTTTTTCCAGAATTTTGGCCAGTTACATTAGGAGTCTTCCAAAGCCAGGCACCTCAAGTTTTGTCTGCAAAGATATCAACTGCATTTTAAAGCATGTTGAGAAGGCACCTGCTTCAAGCAGATGGAGTTGTTGCTGTTCAGAGGGGTTTTTCTTCCCCACAGACACCTGAGATCACCACATTTCTGAGGCCAGAAGCTCCAGAACCAGGCAAAGTCCCTGAGTGGCAGTTCTACACTGTAGAGATACTTGTAGCAATACGCGCAAGGCCACTGGCTGACTCACCTGCAAGGGACTGCAACAGGTACCCCGGGGGGTGAACTTTCAGACAAAGCTGCACAAGCAGGAGTCAAGCTTGGCTGCTGAAGCTCAGTGGCTGGCAACCAGCCCGAAAACACCACCTCCTCACCCAAATCCTAACGCACTCACTGCTCCTTGAGACACCTCTGCCCAAGAACTCGTCCCAAGTTCCCCTGTGCTACTCTTTTCTCAGTCACTCAGAACCACAGCCTTAATTTCATCCTTCTCAGGGTACAGAGCTTGGCCTGACAGCCTTTTACAGGCAACAGTCTTTGAAGTCGAGGGCAGGGGAAGGGTCTGTGTGTGCACACGCCCAGGCGGAGGAGTGCTGCACTGGATGCAGGTGCATGTTCTACTCTAGTGAGTATCACACCGAGAAAACAAAAGGCAGACTTCTAGCTCTTTCATTACTTCCTTGAAACTGTCCTGCTTATCAGCTTTTCCGGCTCTGCTGTCGGCAGTGTCCATCAGCTTGTCAACAGTTTTAATTTCATTTTCTCCACCCTGAAGCAGTATCAGAGAAAAAGCTTCTAGAGTGATGGGACAGTGACCACCGCACACCAGAGGGCAATCAGGAATCGCACAGTGTTGAAAAAGGGAGCACAGCCAGTTGCTGACAGGTTCCTTTTGGCTTTAAGCAAAGCAAAACATGCACAGCAGGGAACAGGGGTGGGGAAAGAAGGTGTGGCACCAGGTAACATTTTGGGAAAAATCCTACATCTGTTTTCTTACAAGCTAACAGGAATCTCTGAGATAGTCACTCAGAAATTAGTGTGCGTCAATACACAGCCTTTCTGCTTGCAAACCTACCTTTCCTCACGTTCCCTTTTTTGTTTACGAGCATGACGGTCCATCACGCTAGTTTTAGTCCTTGTCTTCTTCCAGGAGTAGTAAAATTTCACCAGGCTGGCTATTGATTTGTCAGGAAGCTGTAAATTAAACATGTATCCTTTTATATGTTTATATGTAAAGTATCCCCAGGAGTTCACATACATTTGGTCTGGTTTTGTCAAGGAACATCTGATCTCTCTACTTCTGATTCTCTCAAAGGCTCAAGCAAATCAGTTCTGCAGCTTTTCAAAAAAAAAAAATAAATAAAAATCTATGGGGGACAGTTTTAGGTTACTGACTACTGTTTAGGACATCAAAATCTCTAAAGAGCATCTCAGCAAGCCTCCACTCACCAGCCAGGTAGTTGGTTCCCGTCAGAATAGAGGAACATAGCAAGAGTGAATCCAAAATGGGGCCTTGAAACTGAGATAACAGTTTTGAAAGCCAACACAGGCATGTGTAAGCAGCCACAGGAACTGCTGAATTGCAGGCTACAACCCCAGTATATCTTTGATGTTTGGTTAAAGTGTCTTATTCACACCATTCACATGATGAAGTCTATTCAAAGGTCTCCACAAAAGATGTTTTCAAAAGGTGAAACATTATTGTACGGTGAACTGAGGATATAGGAAAACGCCAAGTCTCGGAATTATTTTTTTTTCGTCCTCTCACACCAGTGTCACTGCCCTGCAGCTGTGAATGAAAACTCTGCCTCCAAAAACTGTATAACTACACATTAGGACTAATTCTCTACTTCTGAGGTACACCGCATGAATGTTCTTAAACAGGACTTCCACAAGGTAAGAGTCTGAATGAAACATGTTTTAGGTAAAGGTCTGATTCAGCTTGGAGGGCAGGACAGGTGGAGAGGAAAACAAAACTGCGACCAAGAGCCAGATCTCTCTTATTCAGATACTGCAGTTGAAGTCTTGACTTGAGATAAGCCTGGTTCTCAGCCTGCAGGCTGCCTTTAGGTCCTAAAAATGGATCACACCAGAGCTACCACCCTGGCCCACAGCTGCACACAGGCATAAATCCACAGGTGCTATGTCGAGGTTGTGTTGCCAGTAGCCATGCTGCTGGTGTGCTGGAACAAGAGAGTTCCACAGAACAAACCCAGGGAACAAGGCTGCTCGTGACAAACATCCACCTGGCTACAAACACACACTAAGCGTGCCAAAATATCAGAACCAGCTCCGGTAAATAACCTAACTCACTTTTCATTCTCTGGCTTTGATTCTTCCCCTCAGTTCCAAGCCACACTGGTGTTAATGGGGCAGCATATATAAACTAACATGCTCCCGAGCCATTGATTCCTGTCCCCTGCTAAACGCAAAGCTTCTTGCCATTTAATTCCTTTCATGCAGGATAGCTTTTCTGGGAGCAACTGTAAAAAAATATCACTACCTAGGGAGCAGTGCGTGAGCTTGGCATCCCTGTGCCAGAATGCACTTCACTTGGGGACACAGTCATGCTTCTGCACATAAACTGAATTGAGAATTTCTTGCTTTGGCATTTAACTAAGCAACATAATAGGCTTTATGTTCTCTTATTTTCCCTTGGACTTTCACCTCCCCTTTTTCTTCCCCTTTGTAAGAACAGAGGAATAAAGAAAAGAACTTCACCCTTCAGGAGCCCACAACTCTCTCTATCAGCTGTCCATAGAATATGCAAGCCTCATCAACTGACCCAAGGGAGTGGGAGGCCCTAGGACTCCGAGGACATTTGAAAGCAAACACTACTGAAAGAACATTCAAGGAGGACACGAGGAAAGTGAGCCTCTTCCTTCCACCCTTTTTGAAAAGGGACCTGGCAGTTTTCCTCCATACTTGAGAGGCAAGTTGACTCTTGCTTTTCAGCAGGATCAGCAAGACAGACCTTCACATGTGCATTAAAGAGGCTGAACAGACTGCAACAGCCTCGGCTCACTTCAAAGGGTTGCAACCAACATAACTGAGTCCTGCTGGCATGCTCAAGAGGCACTTTACTGAAGGAGAGAGCAAAGAACAAAGTCTAGTTCCCACTCAGGTGATGAACCACTTGAAGAAACGCTCAAGATAAAATTAATAAAAAAAATTTTACATCCCATCCTCTCCCTTTTTTGAAAGAAAATTGCACACACCCCAGCAGTTACCTTTCAGGCAGAAACTTACCCTTAAAGTTTTTAATCGCAGTTGAAAAAAAACATCACTACCAACTGAAAGCAAGGGACTGAATGCTTGCAATAATGTATCAACCTCCACCACATCCACTGACAGTCCCAAATCACACTGAGCATAGACTTCACAGTCAAACAAAACAAATTCCTAAAAAGCAAGCTGTAAGAAAGGAAATCAGCTTTGCACTGAGATGATCTTTACTCTGAGTGTGGGTGGGCATGTGTGTACAGACCATGCCTGAACTCCAGCTGAGACAAACACTACCATAGCACACAGGGGACTGAAAACTGTAATTTCCAAGCAAAAAAACTGCACAAAGTTTATCCTGAACCAGTAAAGCACTTCAGGAAAACACTTCTACAGGGAGTCCGTAAACAATGTTGCTTCTTCCTTGGTAATACTCTTCCTCTAACGTCCCCTTTAATCTGTTCTCTCCCAAGAGCATTAGACAGGAGTTCAGCACTATCAGCACCAAAGACGACGGTCCAACGGCTTTTCTATTCTTGTGACACCACTTACCATTTGCTGGATCCTGTGAAAGGTTTTCCCATGGAAACTGAAGGCTTGTTCAAACAAGACCTTGTCTTCCACTGTCCACTCATCTGGGAACGGAGTAAAGTTTGGCAGATCTGCCAAAGACTTCTCAATGTTGTGCTTGTGCCAAAACAGCATCCCAAGGGCCTAGGAATAACAAGGACACCAAGGGGACAACTGTAATCACAAGAAACATTACTACATGCATCTAAAGGGCGACCTACAGTATTTTTTCTCAGGCAATATGTTACAAAATTTTAATTCTCAGCTACATTTGACACCACTCTGTGTACAAGAAACCTGGAATCTGACTCCCATTCTGCTATGTTGTGAAGACCAACTTGAAGTTTATCCAAACCACACAGGCAGTAACGTAATAAAAGTACAAAAACAGAAAGGTGGGAGAAGAAATTGAAGACTTCATTCCAACTTTACTGATCATGGTATGCACAGGCAAGCTAAGCAAAGACTTAAAAAGACTACGTAAAAAACCAGGTTGGACTAAAGGAAGCTTCTTGCCAGTGCTAAACTCCATTTTCTGTGCAATTAGGAAGGCGGTTTAGTTGACTGGAGGTTTTTATAGTTGTTTAGGGGGCTCTTTCTGAGGGAGAGGGGGAAAATGGGAAGAGAACGAAGGAAGAACTGGAAGAAGGAAAGGGAGAGAACATGCGCAATCTTGACTTGCTGCTAAGACATCCCTGATCCAAAGGAGGAGCAAATCTCACTCATTTTGGGGGCTGCTCATTTGTTCCCTTGAGAGATGCCTCGTTTCACTGTTGCAGTCTCTGGTTCTCAGTTCCAAAGAAGAAGTGCATGTGCTGAGCTTCACCACTTGCAAACCATCCTCCTCCCACCACCTTCAAGATGCTCACTCGCAGCCAGCTCTCTCCCAGGGGTGCACAGCCGCTGTGTGTTATGACACAGTGCTGCACCTCGCATGCCAGTGACCACCACAAGCCTGGGGGAGGCCTGACTCTGCAGAGCTAGAAACCAGCCTTTTGCAACAGCTCTAAAGTGAAAACAAACCCTAACATGCTGAGTAAAACATCAGGGTAACCTGCTCGTCATATGCAAACTTGGCTCGGGTTTCACAACCAGTTACCCCTCACATCTAGTAGTTTCCCCTTGGCTGCTCAGAGCTACAAAATCCCTTCAAATGTGGGGTTTCCCCATTATGCTTTGCTATGCAAAAAGCAGTTCCTTTATGGGATCTTGCTCCCCTGAGATTCTGTAGAGAGTATGTGTATAAATATGTGTTACACAAGATCTTGTCCTGACCCTATTGGCCTTTCGGTGCTGCCCAGGCACCCTCTCCTCCTTTTTGCCACCTTGCAGAACAAGAAGTAGTAGTCTTGGTTGCCGCACAGTCACCTGAGATGTCACAGGAGCTGCACAGCCACTCTAGCAAGAACGGGGCCAAAGAAACTATTTTGCAGTCACAAAGGACTGAGTTTCTCTTCCCTGCCATCCCTTTCAGCTTCAGATATGAGCTATACCAAACATCCTTGTGAGAAAGCAAAGGAAAAACAAGGATGGAGACATTCTGGGAGGGCAAAACAGTGCTAAATACCCCTACGGCACTAGCAAGAGTTGAGATAAATAACAAGGTTTTCCTTGTTTAGCAGGAGAGCAGTGGTCCTCCTCCACCCTGTGCTGTCCTAGGAGAGCTCCGTACTCCTACACAGGTAAGTACACGGCTTTTCCAGCCTACAATGTAGCAGGTTGTAGCTCATGGCCAGACTTGCTGTAGTGCTCCCAAAAGCCTGTGACTGCTCAGCACAACCACCTACGGCTGCTTGCAATACCAGCTCAAGAGGGTTTGCCCTGCCAGAGCCTGCCCTTTGCCTTCCCTCGAGCTGGCGAGGCTGCAGGGACTTCCACCAGCACAGCCCCGAGCCTCCAGCCATCATCTGACAGCAGCGGAGCCAACGGGGCACTCGGCCACAGGCAAGGGGAGAGAAAGGACAGAGCAGTGGAGCTGAGCATGGAGCAGATGCAGCCAGCTGGACAGAAAAGCTGCCGGGCAGGAGCTCCAGCACGAGCCCCAGCAGCCCCGCCAGGCGGCTCGCCACTCCCTTAAACAGATGCATCTTAATCTGCAAAGGTAGGTTTTGGGCAGGGGGCACGGATGGAAGAAGGGAAATCTCTGGGGGATGACTGCCAGCCGAGCCACCTGCGCAGGGCTCCACAGAGACCGACTGTCGGAGGGATGCACATGTGGGAAGGGGCTGCCTTGGCCAGCAAAGCCCAGAGATGGTGGCCAAATGGTAAAGCGAGCTCTGACTGGCTTCCAGGGAGCCTGTATCAGCTTGTCCACAGTTACCCAGCCAACAGCTACTCCAGTGATACCTGAAGAGTGTCCCTTGATGACACAACAAATCACCCTGATTTGAAAGCCTTGACACTTGTCCCTGTAATACAAAATGAGTATGTGCCTTCCAAAGCAATGTAAGATAGGTCCTCTCCAGTTATTTCCTGGAAGTGCCTAGGCTGAGCTGTCTACGAAATCCCACAGGACCTGGGAAACATATTTAACTCCAGAGTATTATGCAAGACTGCTAGGGAAGGAATGAGAAAATTTTTAGAAGTGGCATTTTTACAACTTCATCAGCCACTTTACATTGTGGTGTGGTGAGTCCCTTGTTCCACTTTATACACAGAGGAAAAAATAAAAACAGGGAGAAAGGCCTCAAGGAATGAGTTGGGAGGTCTGTACTTCCAACATTAAAATGAATGCAAATCTGTTAGTAAATCTAAGTTTTTCAAAATACAAGAATTAAGTGGGTTTGTTTAAATATCACAAGCTTCTTTTTGATAAGTCTTCCAAATCAGTCTATATTCTCCAAACAATACATCTCCATTAACAAAAAAATAATGAAAAGTTCCATTAATGAAAAAGATGAAATTCACTTTTACTACTCTCATATCATTTCTTTTGGCAAATAGTACCCACGATATCCAGTCTTAGGATATAGCCATCTCAGGTGAAATGAGCTACCCTTCTTATTTTCATTTAAGTTTGCAGCCTTTTGATACTTTCATCTTCCTTTTATTGTTGTCTTCTGTTCTTAGAAACTCTAATTATCAAGTCTGATCATTCCTGATTTTGCTAGAAATTTTGCTGGCTATCTCAACTACAACGTTCCTCTTCCACACAAAGTCTTTTTGAGCACGAGTATCAACCACTGAAAGTCTGACTCAAAGATGAGAGCAGAGTCATTTAAATAGAAATCTTGCCCATTCAAATCACTGGTTTCTATGCCTATGGCCTCTGCTTGAACAATTTCATGAACTTTCAAGTTGTCACAGAATCCCTTTGTAGAGACAGTACGTAATTTGCCAATTCAGTAAGTCATGAGATTCCCCACCTTCCATTTCCAGGCAAGTATTAGCGCATAAGGAAACTCCACAAAATTCAGAAAAGCTTCCCAGGCACAGGTCTACTCATCTCCCCAGCTGAATGTTGAAATTGATGTCAGTTACCACAGGGCACATTAGCACACAATCCTAAACCACGTGGAGCAAAGGAGAGGCCGCTCCTCAGACCAGGATTTCCATCATCGCTAGGCTAAAGGCACCGGCTAACCTCAGGGACAGCTGCTGAAGTTGTCCACTGCTACTGCACGGACATCTGAGGTGCTCATCTATGAAATGCAAAATGATTTACAGCAGAGTTTGAAGGTAAATAACCATAGATATCGGTTTGCCTCCAAAAAGCACATGATGGTTCAATAGTTCATTAATAACTGCCAATAAATCCATGAAGCAGAAGTGGAGCATTCAACTGGAGCACTCAACAGCTGCAATCAAGCAGCTGTCCAAAGACAAACCAATCTTTTTAACAATGTTTAGGGCTTCTGAAAGCATTTAAGAGGGAGTCACCATAGGAAGCCTAATACTCGTGGCCAAACTCCACTAGAAATTACAATTGTTCTGGTTTTCTTTGGAGTATTGATGTAAAACTAAGGATGAACTCCATATCCCCAGAGCACATGTTACTACTAGGAACAGGAGAAGGTAGGAGAGGAGAAAACACAGATGGTGTAGAATGGAAGCAGTTTTAGGCAGTCACTTTAAGTCATGTCTTAACACCTGCTGAAAAATAATTTTAAAATAAAATGAGTATTTAAAGAGTTGTTACCTGCTCCATATTGTATCCATGCTTCTCTTTAGCAATGGCAATATATTCATCCACTGAAAAACAAAAAGAAAGCATAAGAGCATTTCTTATAACGATCTCATCTCCTTTTCCCTTTCCAGCCTAAAATCCAGTCCTGCAACAGCGACTTAAGTCATGGTCACTGAACTCTTCACTGAGGACTCTTATAAATGGATGCTGTTTCCAACAATTCAGGAAAGAAAGGAAACAAAATTAGAACAGGTATCAGACAAACTGCACATATTTTCCTTAACTAGCCTAAAATATATGATATCCAATCCAGTTCCAGTACTTCTGAAACATGATATACAATATTTCAGAACTTGTTCACCAAAGATATAGACTGTCTCAGGTATTTATTTTTTTTTAAATCACCCAGAGCAGTTGTTTCCTAAAGAACAAAAAATTCCCAGACACAATCCACACCTTCCAATATTGCCAGACTCCTAGTGTTGCACGACTGCAGATATCTTGGCAAATTTTTCAGCCCTTATCCCTCAGCAATTTACATCTTGGACAAAAGCCCACCTCTGTGTATCATTATGCCCCCAAGAGCTTTTAACCTTTACAATGTGAAGATGCCCTGAGGAGTTATATTTTGTATAGATGGGACTAAAACTAAAATGTCTCTTTCTGTATGAGTGACTGAGCAACAGCACTCATGAGAGGGCTGGATCAGTCAGTACCAGTGGTGGCATTCTGAAGTCTGTGCCCTTCTGCTTGGTCACTATTAAATGCACTGTAAGGATAACATCCTTAAAAAACAAACAAACAAAAACCCCCACCAAACCAAACTAAAAGGTGAAATTCCCATTTCACCTAATAGAGTGAAAGATGATGGAAGCACAGGTTGCCTGTAGGAAACCCAACAGGCAAGTACCCTGAAAGACTTAGAACTAGTACATACAGCCAGGATTCTCATTCTTCTACAAATTTTGGACAAGTCATTCAAGCAATAAACTCAAAAAATCATTCCCCCTTCCTTCTTTGCAGACACCTGGGGAGGGATGCACCCAAATCCCCGTGCTGACCACCTGACTCATCCGAGAGCACGCGTAGCACCTCCGGAAGGAAATGGTTCTGTGCACGCTGCAGCTGACGAAGCCGCATTTCCCACAGTTTGAGTCTTGCGATTAACTTCAGCTCTCACATGTGCTTCTCTCTTTATAAAGACTCCCGCATGGAGTGTCTCATCTGATAGCACAGCATTTCTTAAAGCCTTTCCTTCAAGCTGGGACACTGTGATTCTTCCTTCAGCTGAGCAAACTGAATAAAGAACCCAAAATGTATTGGGAAAAACAGAGTGCAGAGGTCTAAAAACACACAGCAGGAAAGCATCAGCCTCATTTTCAGTTTATCATCAGTAAAAAGAAATTAAACTGAGGTACTTGAAGGAGATCTCCCATTTTACTAGACAATATGACATGCGATATCAATGCTAGCCCTTCATTTGGAAAGGAGATGCATCACTCAATTTTTACAAAAAGGTGTTGCAAATAAAGGCCTTGGCAAGTGCCATGGAAAAGCCCATGAGAATATTAATACAGCCACACATCGTGGTAGGAGAAGACCATGCAGTAAATACAGGCCCAGTTCCATGTTAGCAAGGACATTCCATGAGGTTCTTGCTCTTCCAAGCTCCCACTTACACATAACACAGACCTACCTGGGCCTGATGAACCCGTTTGTTGGACCATGTTCTAGACAGGTTCAGTAGAAGCTTTATTAGCCCTTTGGCACAGAAGTGGCGACAACCATTCATTTGCATCCCTGCAGCACAAATGCATCTGCCTCTCCAAGTCAACAAATTGTTTCTAAGGACCATGCTGAACTGGGATGAAAACCACCCCTTCTTGCAAATGACCTTTACTTGCACAAAGCAAACAAAACGGGGACAGTGATAGAAACTTCTCAGGCTGAAATCACTGCCATTGCCTAACAGAACATCCTGAGGATTAACCAAAGGGTAGGAGCCTCAGAAATCACCTTTGCCATGGGAAGAAACAAAAACAAAACAAAACACGAAACCACACAACTTGCAGAACCACATCCCAAGGCAGACCACACAGGGAAAACAGGGAGGAGGCTGTTCCCTTCTGTGTGCCCTCACACCAAACAGAGCAGGGAACATCAGCAGAATGTGGGCAGAAGCGTGACTTCAGATATTTCCAGACTTTATAACCACACCAAAACCAAAGGCTGCCAGGAAACCCTAAGCACAGCACTTCCTTCTACTTAAGCTAAATGTTCTTGGCTTCCTTAGGACAGGTACTGCACACGCAGCGTTAAGTATTTTGTCTCAAGAAGAGGTGAAGAAAGGGGGAAGGAATGGAGCTGAATACTCTGAAGTCCAAGGCTGAATTAAGCTCTTGAATGCTAAGTACTGCTGCATTAACTACCTTGCTTTCACTGTGGAAAGATCTACAGTTCCTGATTTGACTTCAGCATCCTACCATTTAATATATACAGAGAAGAGATGAGATCGTTCTTCCTAGCATATTACCTTTCTTATGAAAAATGCTGTAAGTAATCAAAACACATCTACCCCCCCTTGTTCCTCACCCCTCAAAAAAGCATTACAACATTTTCTCTCTTGAGTAAGGTCCCCACATATCCATAGGATTTCTCTTGATTCAAGTCAATACAACATAGAGCCAAATAGTAGACTATGAGTGACTGGATACCATGAAAGGAGGCAGGATGCTTTTCTTGTCATGCTGGTGTCCCTAACATCTCAGTGTTACATCTCGTCGTTACAGTGGAGAAAGAGAAAAGAAAAATAAGGAAAAGGAAGAAGGCAGTAAATCAACCATGGGCACACAGCAACGCTCCTTCAATGCACTAAAAGAGTGTTGTGGACAAAGGAAGGACAGGGAGTACATCATCGTACTCTACTCTTGGCTTGTTCTCTACTTCTTACTGACAATCTAAGTCCGTTCTGCCTGTCATTTCTTGGCTAATTGTAGGCTCACTTGCTTTGATGCTTGCACCATCTGAAAGGTATGACAGTCCCTTGAGCAATCCTTCCGATTGCTCTTTCTTTACCACCCCCCTCCATATGAAGTGAACAAGAAAGAGCATGGCACCAGCTGAGTCACAGGATCCCTTTAGTCTCCCGTACCAGCAGAGCCTGGAATTGCCACAAGCTTAATGCTTCACATGCCACACCAGATGAATAAGCGCCCTCTCACATCCCTGCCTTCCCCACGCACCTCTAGTAAGCCCAGGGCAGCGGGCACGTGAAATTCTGCTCCACTGCGTTTCAGTGGCATTCAGTCACACTCAGCGCGTAACTCAGCAATCTGTTTAGACATCAGAGTTCAGAGCCAGAAGAGCCTGAGGCAGAGCCCTGCTTACACCAGAAGAGACAGTTTGCCAGCGCAGCTCTTAGCTGCTTTCCAGAAGAGAATAAGCAAGAGCAGCAAAGCAATCCCATCCCATTTCCCCAGCATGAACCACACCACCGTGCCCTCCTTCTACCAGTATAACTTTTCCTCCAATAGGGCAGACAAGGGCATCCTCCCTTCCCATCCAACTCATTTCTCTCTGCTGAAAAGATATTTTGGCACAGATCAGGCCAAAAAGACATTACCTGAACAGACACGCTCGTGTGACACCAGAGATGTATTGCTCCTGTGAAGGCTCTTGTTGCTACTAGAAACCAGACGGGGGGAGGGATGGAAGCGAGAATCATAAACGGGTATTTCTTTACCTCTTTGGCTACGTATCTTCTTTACTATGCATTTTAGCCATGTGGGTGTGAGCAGGAACTCCTGTCCACCCCACACCCAAAATGGAATGAGCACTGGCTCAAAGAACCCCTTCCTACAGCCCAGGAAGGTAGAACTAGCACAAAAGGTAGGGACACAGAGGGAAGAGAGGCCCACATACACATTGTCACCAGCAAAGAGGAGCACAGTGTTCTCCTCTCCAAAAGAGAAGCAAGGTCTGCAGTGAGATGACAAAAGGACCCCAGGTGTGCAGCACTAACACATCCAAAGAGACAAAGCAAACCAGAGTAGGAAAGGAAACACAGGAAGATGCTTGCCCCTCCTGCCCCTTAGAGAGGAGAGTTTCTGACCAAAATGCTGCTGTCAGACCCCTCAATTTTGTGGTCGTTTCCATCTGTCCTTTTCATAAACCCTTTTCTTCTGCTAACAATCTTCCTCCAAGAATTCCTCACTAGAGGCAAAAGAAAGGGGACCCTCTTGGCTGACAAAGGGAAGGAGAGCCAAGAGCAAACAACTGCATTGCTGATTTTCAGTCCCGCATCCTAGAACAGTGAATTGAGAGATGTAAAACAGAGGCATTAATTTCAGGGGGGTGGGAGAACTCTGGAAAGAGAAATGCCTGAAAGAAATGACTCCATCACCACTTGATCAGATTAAATGATCTCTCCGAGTGGGTCTTTTGGGAGCATTTCTCCCTCCTGCCCAAATTGCTTCTTAATGATCTTGCAAGCATCGCATCACGGTTAGTGGACTCAGTGACCCCAAGGAGGGTTTGCAGCACAAGTGAGTGTGCTAAAGCCTATAGAAAGCAACAGGAATGCAGAGGTAGAGCTGTTGCTGCAACCTCAGTTCACCCCTATTACTGGGGTACTGCAGGAGCTCTGAACACTTTGCATATTACGTGATGCAATACCCTGACAGAACAGGGTGAAATGAGGACAAAACCAGCAGCCTTCATAGCCTCAGTAATGTGCTTCACAGGGTTTGATCAATGCTGGAACCTGTGAGGAATTCTGGATGTTGCTGTATATTTCCCCCTCCCCTTCATCTCCCTTGAGAACAAGGGGAGAGACGGGGGGAAAAAAAAAACAAAAAAACAACAACAACCACGTCAAGACCCAGAACAAATCAATGCTATATAAAGAAAATAAGGAGCAGAGATTAGACACATATACGTGAAATTCTTCCAAGTTTCAAAACACAATTATGATGGTATGCAAACAACTAAGCACAGTTTTTGCCGTGGCCATAAAAATGAGCAGCTGCATTGCTGTCCCGCCACCCTCGTCACACTCGTGGAACAATCCTGCCACCTCGTGGTCCCAGCACAGGAGAGGAAGCTGCAAAAACCACAAGAGTTTGGATAAGTGTCTCGCTAAAGCCACCTGCAACAGGAGGCAGCGCCAAACAGGCAGACATCGAAGTGAAGTGGGCTTGACCACTTTTTCTGGGTATAATCACTTAAAAGAAAATAAAACCCACCTACTTACAATGGGCTTCTGCCTTGGAAAAGCTATTTCCTCTTCCTGGTAATATCTAACGTGTCACAGGCAGGAGAGGAGCAGAGAGCCAGAGCACAGCCATGTTTTGTGCTGTGTGATGCACCCACCTGGGCAGGCACACAGCCTCGTTTAACACTGTGAAACAGAACTAGAGAACACTAGTTCCGCAGACACAAAGGCTACTCAAAAAATCACTTCGTGCAAATGAAGGCACAAGAGAATTTAGGCCTCAACTTCATTCCATCTGCAGCAGGGGAGGGGAAAGTCTGGATGCAACTGCAAGGCTATGGAAAACCAACCTTACCTGGAGAAGCTTACCTGAATGGGAGCGAGAGAAAATACCCTGCAGTGCCCCAGGGAGTGATGGGACTTCACAGTATCTCTCAACCTCCCACCCAACTCACCTCCCTGTAGCTCAGATTTTACACGTGTCATATTTTGTCCATGTACCAAGGACTGTAAGCGAGCCACTGCACTAGAAGTCTCCTTTGGCAGTAGGGTGAGGTTAAGCACCCCAAGCCTCCAGCCACCTCTTCCCACCTGGGAGCACAAGTATTTTCCTGGACTCTAAGGGAACCGGACTGGGAAACTGTTGCACCTGAAAAACAACCATCCCTCTCCTGCTGCATTAACTCCCTCTCCTACCTAAGTGGCTCAGAAGCCATGCAAACTCGAGTGGTGGCGGCTGGAAGTTCCAAGATGCTCTCACCTACCAGGAGAGGCAGTCCCAGAACCTCCTATGGCCAGTCCTGGCTATGCAGGCTGCCCCTTCTCTTGCACCAGCTCTGAAGCCACTCAAGGCACTGAAATGCTGACCACCAAGAAGCAGCATGATGTTCATAAAACTAACAGTTTTAAACTTCTTATATGGTTGTATACCATATAAAAATACTTCGCTAACAGGTTATGCAAGCCTGAAGAGACAAGCCCTCCTAGATCCAGCGAGGGACGAGACTGGCTCAGCCAAAAGTGAGACTCATTCCTTGCCCTGGCACTGCAGCAGCAGGGGTGAGCAGGCAGGCAGGAACAGGCAGGGCTATGTAAACAAGCACTGGTGAGGAAAAAGTTGCTCACGGAACCACACCTGGAGCCTGGAAATTGCAACCTCAGAAAGCGTAAAACATGGAATAAAACGGAGTGCCCTATTGCTGGGAGAGTCATCCCTTCAAAAGCCCCAATATCCATGAAAAGCTTTCTTTCTCACCCAAAGGCAACCAGTTCCCACACACCGGTGCACACTAATAAGCTAGAACAGTAACACCATATCACCTCCCACACACTTTTTTATTATTTTTAATACATTCATGACCTGCATCTAAGGGCAAGTCCAAAGTTGAAACTCCAGCAATGGTTAAAGGCCTGACTCATCTGCCTTTAGATTTTGCTTCACCAGGAAGAAGGTCTGTACTGCAGACACAGGTGTACTGAAGACCTAGCAGTTTTTGTAGCTTGCCAGATTCTTTTAAACGGTTTACCAGGAGAGGCCTTTTGCTAACAGACATGTTACTTTTAAAGCTTTTACCAACATATGGTCATTCCTCAAGTTGCAGCCTTCACCTGGCACTATCACATCAAGAAAAGGCTCAACACTCCATGTATATGTGCAGGGCGGTGTATTAATGAGGATTACGATACGGGCAGCCAGCTGGCTGATGCTGTCTTGCTCTGTGATGCTGCTGCTGTTCTCCCTCAGAAGGGCGATGTGACTGCCCACTGTAAGTGCATCCACGGAGGACCCTCTGGGAAGAAAAGACTGCTTCTTAAGCATCCATCACATTCAACCTTCAGCCAGAAATTTGCTCCACCACAGCACTGAACGCCACTGTACTGGAGGAATGGCACAGGTTTCAGGATCTACAGAGCCCTGGGTACCATGAGCCCATATGTCTCCATACGTACCGCAGAAGAGAAGAGGACAAGGAACATCTGACAGAGCAGTAGCAAAGAGGAAACACTACCTCTGGGGCCTTTCACAAGACAGGTAAAGCCACAGTAGATCACCCAGGGACCTAATCTGTGACCATATGGGATCTGAGCACAGCTATCATTCAGCAGCACAAACCTGATCCTAAACCAGACACAGACACTGAGCTGTATTAAATGTAATCAGTCAGAACACTTGATATTGGGTTTGAAGCCCATATAAGAAGATAAAACCAACACACATGAGCTTCTGGCAGGGAGGGAATACTCATTCCCACATATGACCTTCTAAGACATAGACAGGAAGTCACAGACAGGATGAATGAACACAGCACAGGCCTAAATAACAAAGTGAGTTTATAGCAGAACAGCTCTTTGCATTATTCAGCACAGTGCTCTCAACTCAGTCCAAGAAGCCCTAAAGTCAGATTTATTCTGCTGTCAAACCATGGCTTGAGTTAACTCTACGGAGAGGTTATAGCCTTGGATTACACACTTCAACTACATGCGGCAACATGCTCAAGCAACGCAAGCAGTAACATTATCAATACAGTTGTGACCAGTGGTAGAATATTAAAAAAATTATTTGATCAGATGGTTCAATGCAGGAGAAGGTAACTTAGACTAGAAGAAGCCTCCCTTATGCAGTCTTTCTTATAGAAATTAATGTTTTTTGCACTCTTTGAGAATATCTGATCCAGTGCATCTTTTCCACAAGCCAAACTCACTAATTCAGAAAAATAGTTTGACACACACTGACAACGGAAGTCAATATGGGAGACCACAGATTCAGACTACTACTGTATCAGCAGTCTGATACAAGGCTGCAGTACTGTATCTTAGCTCTTCATCCGAGCCAAAATTTTGGTCTGCAGAACAGTCAGTGCAGACTACCACAAAGTTTGGTCAAGTAACGTGCTGTCAATCAGCTTCAGCAGCCATCAAGGAATATCCAAACTCAAAGCTCTAAAGAAGGCGAAGTCTTCCACAAAGATCCATTTTCCACCCTCCAAAAGATTTTGGAAGTTCCTGTCTAATACCATAACTGTCATATTCCCTGTTGTAGTCATCATGCAAACTAATAAAAGTACCATTACCAGTGCCAGGCTTCCTGAACAGTACGGGTAACTCCACCTCCCCATGAAATAGGGTCTTTGTGCAGCATGAGGACACACACACACAAGGGATGTGTGGGAGCAGAAGAGCTATCAGGTTAAATTATTGCTCATTATTATTATTACCAGTTACACTGTGACATTGTGACAAGTCAAGTTGACCCTCTTAGAATGAATACAAAAGCAAAAGAAATGATCAATTTGTCCCCTAGCTGCCTCTTTGAAGGATGTCACTTGGGCAGAAAGGAAGCATCGGGCATGCCAGCAGGCAGCGAAAAGCAGGAGACGAGTCAGCCGCACAGAGGAGCTGCCCTCGGCAGATATGCTGAGAGCCAGGCGTTGCTCGCAGAGGCAAGAGAGCCTTCAGCTGTAATTGCCCACATCCATCTCCTCAGCAGCTAGAAGAGGAGAAATCTGTGATCCTGAATGGTGAGTGGTCAGGTCACAAAAGCACCACTTGACTATTTCAGTTATTTTTGGCAGCCAGCCTCCTCGCTTCCCAGCCCAGCTATACAGGTAACACAATAGCCTCAGCAACCCAGCAGGCCTCTGCACTCATGAACGAGTTGCAGGGAACTTGCTTTCAGCAAAACTAGATGAAAAACGATAGGGACTAAGTGCAGGCAGCTTGGTGTTGGAGGGTAACTAAACAGTCCTTCAGTTGCATTTCTGAAGTATTACTAAGATACTTCTGTCACCCATCTACAGTTAATATTTCAGGTGTTTGGGGCCAGCACCTTCAGAGAAGGCAAGGGCTCTCCCACAACCGCACTTGTTGCACTACTGTACCTGGGAGCCAAGAATGGAAAAATGTGGTCTCAGATTTGCTCTGGAAGATTCCATTTTCCTCACTTTAACATCAGCAGGATGTGAGCAAGTTAGCAGGAAGCAAAACAATTGAGACAAGCACTGAGTGCTGCACAACCTAAAGAGAACAGCTTACCTTGAGAGCAGCCATGGCTCTGCCCCACAGCAGTCTGCCCTACACCTCTCCTGAAAGTTCCTATTCCTGTAACAACAGTTCAGCTGCTTGATAAGCAACCACTTAATCAGGCCAGCCATGAACTAAGGCAACATAGACAAGCACCTTCTACAGCTTAAAGTGCAGGGGTTCAGGAAATTCATGGAAATACCCTACACATGAGAACCTGGGAAATAAACAGAATTTTAGGTGAAGAGCCCTTACTCTACTGGAGATCAGAAGGTAACTGCAGACAAACGCATACGGACTGCCCTACAGTAGACTACAGAGCCTTTGGGAAACACAGGTCATACAGGTCTGAAACCAAAAAGAAATGGTTTTGACCACTCCAAGAAGTCTGTGGAAAAGAAACAGTAAGCTTACACAGTCAGATCTAGGACAACATAATCTTTATAGTAGCTTCTAAATCTAAGTATTTATGTTATGTTGATAAATATTAAGGTCTTCAAAAATACATAAAATTAAGTCAATTTGGAACAAAAATGAAGTTACAGGTTGACAAAGCATATGCTGAAACACGGATTTGATACAAACCCTCAGCCTTCAAGGCTGATCCTAAAAGACTGAGTGGAAAAGCCTGCAATAAACCAGTATCACTAACTAGATCCTGGAGTAGGGCAGACACTGCTTTTAGCCAGGAGTTAGAAGCCCAGCCCTTTCTGAGAAGTTATGTATCACTACTGATCCTCGCAGTGCTGTAAAACTCACTACTACTCTACCATAACATGAATCTGCATGAGAAGCACATGATTGGGAAAATATGGAGTGCAAAAATAAGAGTACAAGAAAAATAACTAGTGGCAGTGGTTCCTAATTAGACTAAATAATGCCACAGCAAACACACTGTGGTGAGGGAAGCCCAGGCACGCGTCCTTGAGAAAGCCGAGCTGCTCTGCCTCCTGCACCAGCACCTCTGCAAAGGTCACACCCGGCAGCATGAGCTCATCCCAGCAAGCTGGTTTGGCCAAGACCTCTTCAAGCATTCCCTAGAGGAGGACAGCTCACAAGAGCCCTCCCTGCCTGCACACTGGTCCCATCACATCCCTGCAAGCACGCACTTGCTGGTGCATTTGCTAATTAACCTGGCTCTAAGGAAGAAATTAAAAAAAAATTAAAAATAAACATAGTTACCCTTCAATTCCCTGACCTTTCTCATTTTTCCCTTCACAGCTACAGTAAAAGACAACAGGTCAGGAGAAAACCAAACCTACTCCTCTGAAATGCTCCGAGCCTTCCATTCCCACCAAGACCAGCACGACTGGAGTGCATTCAGCCCGTCCCTGGGCTGGGTCGGAGCAGCTCGAAGTAGCTGCAGCCTGCTAGTTCTCGTCATACTGGTCCTACAACTCACATAGGGCCTATCAGCCTGAGTAAGACTGCTCCCAAGGGTATTTCAGAGCCCAAGGCTTGCTGCCAGGGTGACTCTTAACACAGCTATCATCACTCCATTACATCCACATCATCCTGTCTCTAAACTTCTCTTAGGAAAAAAAGCTTCTTCCCAGTGCCAGGACTAGTTCAGTCCCTGTAGCAGCAACAGTAGCAGCAGCCAGCATTTTCAAACTGGGTCATCTCGACAGGTTAGGAGGCCTGTTTCATGCTGCAGTAAAAAGGAGGAACAAACAGGTGGCAGAAGAGAACAAGGTACATGAAGGCACTGGTGACTGCCTCCCCCCGCCTCCCTTCCCCCCTACTCCCAGCACAGCAGCAAAAATTCCTCTAGGATAACAAGCTACCTTAGGTAAGACATCCTTTTCCTGGATGCTCTCCAACACATTCTCTCTTTTTTTTTTTTGTTTGTGGGTTGGTGGTTGTGTTTTTGTTTTTTTAAAAAATAAAAAACCCCACCCAAACAAAAACACAATCCATACACTGAGAGAAATTAATCTCAAACACACTCCCTAGTCCTTTCAAACTAAATTGCTGTCCTGGCTTCGATACAAACCACTGCTGTGAAAGGGTTAAAACTCTCATGTTAATTTAAATATGCATTCAGGATCCAGAAATATCAACCTGCAGCAATAATGATGAAAGAGCTGCTCTAATTTCCACACACCATTGCAACAGCAGCTAGCACAGCTGATGACAAAGGGGAAACTGCAGCTAAGTTTGAGGCAACTCAGCCATTTCTGGGATACATCCACAGCTTTTGAAGCCTAGTATCTTCTTTTTGCTGTTTGCAATATTGCTACTACAAGCATTGTGAGTTATCTCCACTAAAATGAAAAACTGCATCCCTTCACCTTCATCTTCTGAGCATTCTCTGAAGTGCAGCAACCACAGCTGCTGGGAGAAGTGGCCATGGCTGTATTATTTCTACAGCTAAACTCAAGCAGAATCTTAAATTAAACACGAGTTCCCTCATTTCTGAATTCATGGAGTTGTATTCTTCAGCTACTGTATATGCATCCAAGCTTCACAGCTGCCAGGTTCACTGCATAATATGAAACTTGGATTAGGGATAAACATAAACCCAATTCTGCTTTTCCACTAATCCTTTTTTGCTCTCACTGGGACAGCCAACAAACCAGTATTTCTAAGGAAGGAGCACATAGAAATAGCAAGATCACAAGTTTGGGGGTTTTTTGCTATTCTCACTTGAGTTGTTGCTATCTTCTCTTGAAGCACTTAGTTTCAGGCAACAATTATAACCCCTAAAGTCCACCCCTCAGAGACCTGGAAGTCTTGGCTCTACCTGGCAGCTATTTTTTTAAGGATAACATTTTTCCTACTACCAAAAAAAAAAAAGAATCCACTACCACCTCAATTAAAAAAAAAAAACCAAAACAACAAACCTCAGACACAAACAAGCAGAAAAACCCCAAACCAAGAAAAGCACAATACATAACACTACTTCTTTTAAAACCTCCCACAGCACTTAGCCACAAAATAAAAAAAAAAAAAAAAGCTCAGCTATGAGTTCAACAATACTTTTCTCTCCAGTGGCAAAGCCTAAGCAGCTCCCACTCTCCCATCTCTGAGCAAGGTGGCTGTACTCTCACCAAGCACCAACAGAACCTTCTGTGGGGTTGTGTTGTAAATCAGGTCACAGACATGATGGGGGTTGGAGGGTAGGGGAGACCAAAGCTAAACCCACAGTTCCAAGTGTTTCAAGGATCCTGTTTACAGCACAACGGAGAGGAGAGATTTAAAAATCAGCTTTGCTGCTGCTGAATATACACCAGACCACATCCTCACCTGCACTGCTGATGCCTGTGGGCTGGGGACAGGGTGACTCTCAGGTAGCTATGAAGCATTAATTCCTTCCATTTTACATACATCCTGTTAAATAGGGGCTTCATTTTCTAAAAAGGGAGTTTGCAAGATCAACACTTTCGCCAGCATACTCTCTCCAATTTGTGGTTTTCCATTCACATCTATTTATTGTGAGGGTACCCTACACCCCAAGGGAAGTAAGAAATGATGACAACAGTTCATGGAGTCATATGTCCGCAGAATTCACTGGCCAAAATAAGTGAGCTGAAAGGGGAAAGGCTATGCCCAAGCAAAAACCCTTCTCAAATCAGCTATGGCTCAGCTACACACAGAAAACAGACACTTGCCACCTGAGAAAATGAACACTTTCCTATCCTCTACTCTGGCAGTCATTTTAAGTCAGAAAATTCAGACAAAGGCGACTGCCAAACTTGTTTAATGCCCCCTTTAAAAGAAAAACTGAAGAATAATCATAGCCTGTTCTATGCAAAGACTACTCCTTGAACTACCACTGGACACAGACTCCGGTTACTTAAACCTGCAACCTACCCTCAGAACTTTTGGGATTCATCTCACCTTCACAACAGAGGACAGCTACCAAAACTTGCTCTCTACCCAAAGAACACTGATGACGGGGACACACGTACAGACTCGGTCGGGACATAAGCTTTTGTGATAGCAAATGCCAACTCATAGCTCCCTAGGGTGGAGCGCTGCTACTCCACACTCCCAAACCATTACCCAGCCTGTGGCACAGGTAACTAAACCTTGCCCACCCAGACATGAGAGGGTTAATATCCATGTAACTATAGCAACTAGCACATCTTCCTCCACCAGAGCCTCAGCTGGCATACTCCTGCCTTCCCAGCATCAGGTTTTGCATCCCATTTAGGGACTCCTCCCTCTCCCCGCAAGCCACAGGGTCTGGTCAAGCACATCATGAGGATGTCGGAGCACTCGATGCTTCACCTCATTCTGGTATTCCTCTGTCCCTATGCCGCCTGGACACTTCTACTTCCCCTCCCAAGGGGAAGGAGGCTGTCTAGATTCTCTCCAAGTGCACCAAGACAGGCTGCAGCCTCGAAGGGAGAGATTCCAGGAGGTAATGGAGAGGAGGACTGGTGAGCATCCCAAGGTGCCAATGCTGATCAGCTATCAGGTCAAATAGAACCAGTACTGCAACCATCATCCCACAGGTATTGGGGATAGTGCCTGCCTCCTCAGTGACACCCCATAAACTGCCAGTCCACTGGAGACACCCACCAACACACCAGTGAGAAATCGAAGCTCCCATCTAGCAGCACATGTATTCTGTCAGGAAGAGAGCAGAAAAATTACTTTCGAAACAGAGCTTATCACCAGCAAATAAATCTTTCTCCTCTCATAGTTCACCTTTGAACTGCAGATGCATAAAAGCAATCATCACGTCCTATCCTCTCGCCTGGTTTCCATTCCTCTGTCCTGGGCAGCTGCAGCATGCCAGCACTTGCGCATTTCTAAACCAACCCAATGTCACTTTTATGGTTCCACCCATTGGCGTACTTGGCACAGACACTGCTGTTTTATTAATAGCTTCATGCTGGCCCAGCTCTATCCTGTGCACGGTTTTTACAGCATCATTACAAGGCATTTTTTACTATTTCCCTCCTCCTTCTCCACATGCCACTCAAAGAAAGATGCCTGTCTTCCACCTAGCTGCTCCTGCTCCCCAATGTCATCTTGCTCAAGACCTCACTCTTCCCTCTTCTCTCCACGTCTCCTTCTCCACCCTCTGTGACAGAGTCCCAGCACAGCCAGAACAGTTGCCCTCCGTGCCACCAAGTCCTCATTTTGAGAGCAAGCTCTTTGTAAGAGGTGCGACACCAGCCACAGCACACAGGGTATTTGGAGCAGAGCTGGAAGGGGAGCACAGTTATTTTAAGTCCAAATGTTCAGCTACTGCACAATGACAATTCTTTCTTTCTTTCTTCTTCAAAAGCGACAGGACAAAACTCCAGCTTTGGGCTAACTTTGTGAGCTACTCAGTAAGGGTGGCAACTGCTATGCAAGTGACCCCTCAAAGGCAGAAGCCTGGCAGTAGATACAGAACATACTGGCAGTATTCAACTTGAGCATTATTCTGGGCACGGCAGTAAGTGGCTTGTACCCAGTGTTAATGGTTAACAAGGCACGGGGTGGGGAACACACCCACCTTGATCAATGTGCCAACACATACTTCTGCTTGTTCCGATCTTCTCTACCCTACTCATCATTTTATGGCATCCAGGCAAAAGGTTTCTCCAACTTGATTAAAACATTGCTCCAACATATAAGGTGCATGGGACCCAAACAAGCTTTAACTAATTGCATGAGCCTGGAGCACCAGGTATACAGATATCCACCCGGTCTTGGCTGATACGCTAGTCTTTCCAGGATTCATTTCAGCAGCTTACAGAGAACTCTCCCACAACCTCCACCAGTCTGGCCAGCCCTCGGCCAAACCCATCAGTGTGTATTGCTCTGAGCACTGTCACAGATTTGCTCACAGTGTTTTGTAGCACAGATTCACCTTTAACATAGGTGGCTCCCAAGAGTTTCACCAACTCCACAGAACTGTCCCGCTCAGGAGAGCTACCCCGTCAGTCTAAGCTGACAGCTAACACGTGCTGCATGAACTTCCATCTTCCCATTAAGCCCCAGCCACGGGAACAGAGAAAAGTCCTGATTAGAGTTTACCACAAGAACCAGCACAGGATGGATTAAAGGCTTTGGAGTACAAATGAACGTAACTATACACAGGTACCAACATGGCTACTGATTGGAAGGATTTGTTCACCCCAACACTTCAACCTGAACAGTAACATTAAGAATGGATGTGCTAGCGAGGATTCACAGTACTGAAAGTCCAAGGGGCTACAACAACCTCCCAGAGCCCACAGTTCCTTCCACTCTTCCAGTGATTCCTCCCACCAAGGATAATGCACATCACAAGAACCCCTGGTTTGAAAAAAGGCATCAAGAATTAGAGAATCCATCACTTCCCTGGGTAGCTTTCAGTAGTCAATCACAAAAAAAAAAAAAAAAACCAGCACACCAAAACCAGCACATACTCAGGCATTTCATTCCAGTCCATGTGGAGTTAACCTTGTAGGCATTTATTTCTATTATGCATGTCTCTTACCATGTCAAAATTTCCATTTTTGAAAATAATTGACAATAGTCCCCTTGCAATAAGCTAAACAGATGGGGTTTGCTTTGTCTTCAGTTTCCAAACTGTTTCGGTAGCTCCTGTCCCCATCCTTTTCTCCATCTTCCAACACCAAAGCCATTATTCTGAGGTTCATGTTCCTGAATGCTGCCGGCTGAAGAGGGAGCAAACTGTTCCAGTGACCACCTCGCTCTCTTCACACCCACATCATCCATTGGGTCAAGAAGGACACTGGGAAGCTTTATTGAATTACCTGCCCGTTGTGTCCCCAAAACTGCTCTCCAAGTCACTTCTTTCCAAACATCAGCTTTGATGCAGAAGATAAGGCCAGAGCTTTCAGCACAGAGACTCATAACCCTACAGCTGGGTCATTAAGAGCCCCTTGCGTTGGTATCAGTCCACATTAGGAAAAAACCCAAAGCACTCTACGAGAGTATTGGTAACATTCGTTTTATTTACCACTCTGGCAGTCTATGGCTCATCCTCAATTTCTCTCCATAGCAACTCCGTATCACTGATCAAAGTGCTGATCATCATCAGCAGCTCTCTTACACATCCCCACAGACCCCATTTATTTAGGATTCACTATGAACAATGTCAACACTTGCCAACGAACTCAAGGAGCTGAAGAGAGACCTCCTATCCCCTGATGTTCTTTCTTGATAAACCATAAAATAGATCAAAAAACTCTGCTTGTAATAGATTTACTAAGTGCTCTACAGCCAATGGCAGAGCACGGGTGTTTCGGAGGCGGCTCCCATCTTTTGAAAGGAAGGGCGATCAAATCAGACTCTTATGCAGTAGTAAATCAGTGCCTAACAGCTGGCTGAATATATTAGAGCTATGAAGTTTTTTCTACTGATCAATCCATTTCTAGTCTCAAAAAGAACAAAAGCAGCTACCTGCAGCAGGATTTGGTTTTCACAGTTCAGTTTTAAGTAATGCCAAGTAGAGACAGGAAATAACTGATACCTTTTGCAAGTGTCAGCTCAAACTGACACAAGACAAAACAATGACCAGCCAGCCCACTCTTGGCCTGCTCTCTCATTCCCTCCACAGCTGCCCTCTCCTCATCTGCTGGGGTTTTCCTGCCAGCCCAAGGTGCCCTCAGCCACCTCTCCCAATGCTCCCTTCTTTGTTTGTTACTGCTACTAGATGCTGAATTTCACTCCTCCATCCCTCTATATAAATTAGGTACCTGAGAGACACTTTATGTGTCATATACGGCACAAAAGAATCATGCTTTTCTCCCCTAAACACCACATGAAATATTTATTAGTCTTCTGTATCAGTTTTGGAAGGTGAAATCACTCATGAATCCACACTCTCACTAAAATTTTGAGCCTTCTGAAAAATTTCTTCTTGCCTTTTCTTATATTTATATTGTTTTCCCCAACTTTATTGTACCAGCAACAGTCAACTGCCACATAAGTTTTTACTCATCAATACCATACTACATTTTTAATTTCCTCCTAGGTTCATGGCCTCTTCTTAGCAGATATTCTATCCTTTTTATGCGCTATAATATCCTTGCATATATTTTTGTGCCAATTGCCACAAAATATTCAGTCTCAAATTATTTTACTGTATTTCATACAACTTGACTCCTTTACCTTCTTCATTCTCTTCCCTCTCCAAGAAGCCCATTCCCTACTAGGCAGGGGTTAAATGTTCTAAAGCCAAGCTGAGATTCAAAATATTCTCAGACTTGAAAGGCAGCTACAGGAATTCTGTGTCACAGACAACCCATGAACAGTTGCTCCATTTGGTGGAGGCAACAGTTTCTTGCTCTTACGTCTTTTTAAAGGTTTCTAGCTGTAGATAACTGTCAAATATATCCCTATCCTCATCAGTCTTATTTAGTTCAGTATCCAATAGCCAGCAGCGAAGAGACAAGACAACACTGGTAGGAAGGCAGGCAGTCCTGATCCCTGCAAAGCCTTTTTTATCTGTAGATCACAGTACCATCATCCTTCTGTAATTTAAGGGGCAACTTGCTTAGTGGAACAAGTGCCCCAGGGCAGAGTCCAGCCCTTTCTGACAGAGCCAGCTTGTGCACAGTCTTTCCTGTCTTAATTTGCAAATGCCACTGCAGCCTCACAAGTGTCTTGTGATGCATCTCGGGTCTAGGAGAAAACCAGATATCAACTCAACAGTGCTACCACAAACAACTGCCGAGGAACAGGAATGCAAGATTCTTATTCTGGGTCCCAGAATCGGAAAAGTAGAAGAAAGATATCACACAAAGTCAAAAATATATCTTTTCAACTCCCTCCCCCAAAAGCACTTAGGTTTAGCTCCTGCATTCAAAGAGCAGCCCTTTAATCAGAGTCCCACTTATTCACAAGAACTGTAGCTAGACCAACCTTTCAAATACTAGTTCTGCCATCTGGCAGCAGCACTGAGACTTGTTCCCAGACACACACAGAGCCCTCGTAATTGCCCTCACGTGGAATTCCGAGGCACTGCAATTGTTCTGGCATTTAAACCTCCATGGGCTCCAGATGAGGATTTTAATTTGTGTCTTTGTGGGGGAAAAAGGTACTACGAAGTACTATGCATACCCCACCCTTCCCCACCACCGCAAATACTTTTCCTTTTGCCCTCCATAGTTATTTCCGTCATCTTCTACAGCACCAAAAAAAAGAGATTGTGTAGGCCGATAAGGATCTTAATTCATACCAAGGAAGAAAGTGTGTCACATTTCTCCTGTGTTCCCTGCCTCTGTGGGTTTGACACTCTGAGCAGCTGCCCAGTGGGGAACAAAGCTCTTCTGAGGGATTGCTTTGTAGGCTTTTCTTTTTTCAAATTAATTTCACGTTGTAATGGAAAGGTCACAGACATCACCTCTGTACTGGAAGTGGCAACTTTGCATTCTTGAAGTGATACATATAAGGGAAGCAAGGGAATAAAAGTATGTGAAGAGACTTACATTTTGCTTCAGACAGATTCTGGTTAGGTGACCAGACCAGCATGCCGAGATTCTCTCTCTCCTGACTTCTCCTTGCGAGTTTGGCTTTAGAGAAAACAGATACAAACTAAGTTACAGAGAAAGTCATTTCAAATGCAAAATGGCTACAAAAGTGACTTATCACACATCTGCAGCTTTTAATCAAGATACAAAACCCATCTGCAGAGTTAAAACCCCATCTTCCCATTCAGACTTGAGGCTTTTTCTTATTCCTTCAATGCATCACCCCCTAAATAACATGACAGATATTGCACACTCGCTCTTTCATGCAGTACACTAAGAGCATACGTTAGATCTAAATTAAAAGTTAATTAATGTTTCTCTCCTAGCACATTTGGTTATTTTTCTTCCAGTCATCGTTAAATGAAAAAGGGAGGAGCCAGGCTCAGCAGCAGGCTCCAAGCCCTTGAATCATGAGACCGTACTGTGCAGCTAGATGAACACTTACTTCAGGGTAGACACACGCATGAACTTCCCCACAGGCTTCACTTCTGAGTGTCTCCTCCCCTGCCCAGAGGCCCTTCCATGCCTCTGTCCCCCATCCAGACAGGAACACCCACCTAGGGGACACTGGGTCCCTCAGTTCAGAATCAAGTCCTCTGCTCAACCACTCCAGAGAAACTCTTGTGCATTCACAGCCACGCTTGGAAAGGAAGTCCATTTTTAACCAACTTAACACGTGGCTGGCATGAGAGCTCTAAAAGTCTCAAATGAAAAACCACAGCCACAACCTCAAGCTAAGGTACGTTTTCCGCAGCAAGTTCTTGTGAATGTGCTGTCATTTGGTCACAAGCAGTCAGAAGAGGAGAAGAGAAAGAAACTTGCTCCGTTGAGTCAGCACACACACAGCCAGCTCAACTACTCGCCCTGGCAGAGGGAAACTTGCAGGTCTTGTTATGAATGAGTGCCTACAGTACTACTTCCACTGCAAAATATCACATAACGCTGAAGTTTTATGGAGTATTTCAACACAATGCTATTTTCTCTGCACTACGCAATTAGACATATAACCACCGCTTCATGATGCATTAAACGAACAGGTCAGAAAAGATCTAGTAACAAGAAATTACATTACAATGCTATGAACACTCATGGTTTGATTACTGTTTTTAACCTGAAATCTGTTCAGCTAAGAACAGTTGGGGTTTAGATGACAAAAATACTTTTATCGCTAGATTTAAAGCACAAATAACATGTATTAAAAATAACCAGTTGCCAGCCACATGTTTACATTGAAATAATTTTTTTTTCCATGACAAACACCATGATTATCTTTCACATGGCTGTGTGAGGGTTTTTTTAATAAAGTTAGCACATACAAGATACTTTGTGCACTGTGCATATTCATTACTTTCTATGCTAAGAAGAAAAACAAGAGTGAGAAGAGACAACAGCCTCTGGTGGCGACAGATGGGGGTGGAGACCAGGTCTATGTACAGAACATGAAGGGTGTCTAAAGTTAAAATTACAATACTAGATTTAAAACAAAATAAATTTGGGGAATGAATTTTACACCAGATTTTGCTCCTCACTCTCCCTTATCCATCAGTCCGGCCCAATGAAGACTAGCACAGAGTTCAAAACATGGAAAGAAGAAGTCTTTCATCTCACTTGGTATTACACCAAAAAGCAGGTTCTCATCTCATAAAAATACTCAAACACAGAAAACATCAGTCAGGTTCCCACAAAGTTAAACACTTCCCACCTAAATCCCAACATACTCCCAATAACCCACTGTAGTTCAGGAGCCTGATGCCCAAATTTTGCCAGCAAGGCTTAAAGACTAGTCAAACTGTGAGCCTGGCTTTACCGTCACGTCACCCGCCGAACTGGCAAAACCCACCCAACTTAGGAAAACAGAAAAGCTTTCTCCTGGTTTAGCAGGCTAAACCTCCTCCCTGACACCCCAGCCACATGTCCTAGCCTGGCTGCCGCTTTCAGGATCAGAATGCTGCTAGCTCAGCTCATCCGCAGCAAGGCAGGTGAGGTTTCACCTCCCACAGTTAAAACCCCAAGTTACACTTTGGGGCATTGCAGAGGGAATGCCACAGCCTTCCCAGCTGTGAACTGCTGCCAGCCCTAGGAGGTGACCACCAGTGCAGGGAGGTACTGTGGGACATCACAGCACTCAAGTGGGGCTGGTGAAATGCGTTGCTCGTCTTCCATCACAGGTCACCCCATGCACCCAAGACTTCCTTTTGCAAAGGGAGCACCAAGAGTTAGGAGCTACCTCCTTCTAGCCCCACATGCCCTCCCTATGAGGCAGTGTAAACCACTCTCTGGGCCTCACACCCAGAACAAGCACCCGCTGCAGACACCGAGCTTAATACAATCCTCAGGACTACCTTCTGCCGAGTTCCCACAGTCCAGCTTCTTCCCCTCCGCCTCCCTCCAGCCTCTCAGTAGCAACAACCAGCTGAGTTACACCGCACTTGTGAACCGGTGCGAAGCAGCACCTTGGGTATTCTCACAAGATCTCTCCCGCTTTGCCTCTCCACCCAAGTCCACGCCTGTCCACCTCAGCCCTCATTCCTCGACAGAGGTAGAGGCCAGTGCAAGACACACAGAAGGCTTAACTTAGAACTCACGCTTCTCAGCAAAGGACAGAAGCACCTGAAGGCCTACACACATAGAACGGGCAAGAGGGGCAAGTGGATGTGTTCCTCAAACATCCACAGAGACCAAGACACCCTCCCTAGTATCAGAGGTGACAGCCTACCACCCAGCTCCTTCACCCTCCAGCACATCATCCCCACTACCCCTCCTGAAGCCCACAGCCCCAACACAGGAGACAGACACAACAGGGATTCTTCCAAGTCCAGTGTTGATGCCATCATAAATACATGCAGCACAAGTACTCTTGCTACATGACATAGTAAGGAAGAGCTTGAGAGCTTGCTCAGAATTTGGAATCATGTTGAAATGGTAGTTCCAGAGCAACAGCCACAAAACAAAGAGAGGGGGCTTAGAGCTGAGTAGTTATCACATCCATTTCTTGCACCTTTTGAAGCACAGCTGCAAGGCTCACCAACACAGGAGAATTTCTTCTATGTTCCCTGCATCTAGACAAAGGATAACAGAGTGAATTTAAACACTCCGCACTTCAGTGACAAAGCTAAAAAACTAATTCAATTTAATCCATTATATATTTTATATAAGATAGCCACATAAGGAACGTAAGGTTACTCTTTTTTTAGGGGAATAGATCAATTTAGGATCAATGGGGTTTGCTTGTTTAAGCAACTGCAGTTAAACCAGTGCGACCTGTGTTTAAAGAAGCAGACTAGATCATCTGACATTTCAGTTAATCCTGCACTTTCACCTAGGTTACCCACTAGGTATTTGTAAAGTCTCTGCCATAGCCACTAGCTCATTTTCACAGCTGTTGTGGGAGCAAACACTCTGTAATCACTTTCCCATTGATGGCTTTCTCCTTTACCCGAAGTCTGGGAGGAATCATGGATACCTCCTCCATTCCTAAAAAAGGCAGATCTCCCACTACAAGCAGCATTCCCTAAATTTTGCTGCACTGTCAGAATTTGCAGGGGATGCAATCTGCAGTTGATTTCACCTGAGTAGGATGCAAGGCCTCAACCATGCACAGTATCATGTTGTTTTTACCCTCACCACCAAAACATACCTCTACCCCATGGACTATACAGTGAAACATAGGAGGGAACCGATCCAGGCTAAAACTCATTTTGTGAAGAAAATATTTGTAAAGGTGGTCCCATTTAGAGATGTGGATTACTGCACAAGCCCAAACAGTTCAACTGTGTAAGAGAGGAGATGAGGCCAGGCAGAACAACCATATATCAACAATACCCTAAAAAAGTTGTGGAGGCTCTCCCCGTCTCCCTTCCCAGAGTTGTGAGGACACAGCATGCAGCTGACCACAGAACAAAGGAATTGCACAGCAGAGAGACACCACCACCGTGGAGGAGTTTCTCTCGCTTCTGCCCACAGGCCAAGGCTGTCTCTGGGCTGCCCGTGTTAAGGCAGAGGCCTGGCACATGCAAGAGCATCACGATGCAAGATGTGAAACCCTGACGCACAGCAGCTACGGCTCTTCCCTAACTTTTGGAAAGCTGTTGCAAGACTGTCCCACGGAAAAACAAGACAGAGGTTTCAACCACAGTAGCAGCAGTCACTTCAGACTCCAAGAGGCATTCGGCTGTTTAGTTTTTTTTTTAAATATCTTGACTAAGTCTTTAAAGTATGCCTTTTCCCTGCTGTGAAGGTTACCACACAGGACAGCCTCACTCCCAAGCATCCGTCTGCCCAATTTTCACTTGCATAGAGAAAGATGTCAGTCCTGCTCTCCCACTACCACCCACAAAGTTTAAAGCCTCAGGGGCAAATCCACCTTAGACCCCATACTTGAGTGATCCCAGCACACACAGGAGAAGAACAAAGAGTAAAGTGAGAGCAAAGAGATGTTTCTATCAATACAAAAACCAAACAAAACACAACCACCCCCCCCAGATAACTCTTAAACCCCACTCCCTTTCTCCCAGAGCCACACTCCTCCACTGCATGCACTTCAAGTCAGAGAGCAGAGGGTCAATGCTGCCAGGACTCTCTTTGAAAACAGAAGGGAAAGATAGAACTTGAAAGTTCCTTGCATAGAACTTCTTAAAGGACACCAAGCCCTAAATACCTTCGCAAGTCCTCTGATGTGTCTACTACATTAAACCCTGGATCTGGATCCCCTTCTTAAGACCAAGCAACACGCATGTAACTTTTCACATCTGAAGGGTTCTTCAGATACTGAAACTTTCTATTTTCTCTTAGGCAAACCAAAGTTTTACCAGTGCTGGAACCAGGACTGTATGAATAAGCTCAGTCAAACATGCTGCAGAGTTTGTCATCATGAATACATTTGTGTTGACATGAAACCACAGATCTTTGTTCAGGCGCTCTCCAGAACATTGTGAGAGTGCCAAGACATGCTGCCGGCTCCTCAGCCGCCACGCTTGGCAGAGTTGCTGCAAATCAACAACAAAGCAGGGCTGAAAGCAACAAGCATGCTTGTCACCTCCACCAGGGTGCTGTGAAGTCAGGACACCTGACAGCGAAAGGGAAACGGGCACGTTTCCAAACAGAAACTACCAAAGGCCACCATACGGTACAATGAAGCCCCCGCTACAGGTTAGAGAATATCTTCCCCATCCTTTTGACCTCTCCTCAATTTCAAGTTAGTCACAGAGCAGCTGGCATCAGTACAGAAGGAAAACTGTATCTGGCAGTGACACCAGTCCCTTCCTCCCACCTGAATCTCCTTTTGGTGACATGTACTAAGAGCCTCTGAATAGTTGCGTCAAATGGCCAAAGGCTGAAGCTTACAATTCACAACTTGAATCCATCCAACACCTCACCGCTTCCAAAGGGAGAGGAGGTCCTGCTCAGTCAGCATTTCTCTGCTCTCCTGACACAGGCTCCCAGCCTCTCCCCCTCATCCTTCGTTGACTCTGGCATTTATTCCTCCAAGTCAAGTACATTCACTAAAAGTAACTTGGCAAAATAGAAAGCAAACAGCATTTTCCCCAGTTATTAAATAAAATCAGCTGGCTGCAAGGTGGCACGGGGAGTGGCAGGCCCATGTGGATGGGGGGGCCTTTTCCTTCAACCCACAGAGCTTCACTCCAAGGCAACGGTTCAGTAGCACCTCTGCAAAAGAGAAGGAGGGAGGATGCTTCCCCTCCCACCAGCATCAACAAACTAGTACACAGACCAAAGCAGGGGATCTACCTGAGCTTAAAAAATAATAAGCAAAAGGAGGTAATCCAACAAAAAAAGCTGTTAGCTTTAACTCACACCAATTCCTAGTTTCCTACCGCATATCTTGAGACAAGGAATGGGTACGAGGAATGAGGGACGAGCAGGACCACCTCCCTCAATCACAGCACCAGTTCAGGCTGTCTTAAGGACTGCTGGTGGAATGACAGCATACATTAAGAGCAAGCAGGAAGGCAATAGAGCCCACTCACCACTGAGCCCAGCGCTGCACAGCTCCAGTCTGACACATCCCATTTTATTCTTCCTTCTCCAAACTAGAGAAGTGCCAGAATAAACTCAGCGGGAGCCGAGGCCTCTCAAAGAGCCACCAATCACTCTGTCGCCTATTATTTAGCTTCCGTGCAAGGCAGTGGTGCCAGCTCCCACTTGAGTTCCTGCACTTGAGGGAGCTGCTCCATCTCCCAGCTCTCCCCAAGGATGCTGCATGTTCCATCTGTGGCTGTGAGCTGTTCAAGGGCACTTTACACTTGCTTTTGGCACCTATACTGACCTCTCAGAGAGGCAACCCTTGCTTCCTGCAGATGCCAAGACACACTTTGCTCCCCGTTCCATCTTGCCCAAGTTGCGGTGAAGCTCTGCCAGGAGGCTGCCAGCACTTTTCCTTCTCCATAACGCTTTTCAATAGCCTCTGATGTGAGTTTTTGCTGTTGCTGTTTGCATAAGGCATTTCAGAGCTATCGAAGCTCTCTGAATTTCAAAGCAAAACGCACAGCACATGACTGTGCGAGAGCACTGCAACATGCCATGAAGACTGGGAATCTGCTGCTAGTCAGTTCCTCTGTTATTTAGAAATGGCAAAAGTTACTCAGTATCAAGCAGTTATCTGCTTGATACAAATGCACACTTCTGTACTTTCTCTGGAAAGCAAATGTGAGCAAATCAAAGTTTAAAAAGCACTTGCCATAGAAGTACAGGGAATTCTTTAGGCACTGACCTGTTGCAAGGAAACGGGCAAGACAAGACTTCCAGATTTAAACAATAAATTTCATCAAGTTAAAGTTTATACAACAATAGCTGAAATCTCCAAGGCACAGGACGGCAAGAAGCCCATCTACAAAGGCTTAACAACACCTACCAATACCCCCTATAACCAGTATTAACTAATTTTTAAATCACATATTGCAGATTTAAGAAGACAGACATAGAAACATCTCTTCCTTTTAAGATGTAACCCTCAGCATTATATATAAAACATGCATCATAAAATACCCAATGGTGAATAGATGTTTATTGTTTGGGGAAGAGCTGGAGCTGACATATAACAACTTAACTGTTGAATGCTGCTTAACACAGTTTTGGACCAAGTCTAAATGCATTTAGTTCTAATGAAGTGAGATTAAACAAGTGCTTCCATTCCCAATCCTGCATCTTTGTTATATTTACTGCATAGGGTAAAATATCCTGTTTACAGTACCCATGATGACTGTTACACAAAATAAGACAAGGGAGGCGCTAGCTCCCATATTCTAAAAAACTCACTCTCAGTGGCTCATTGATATGACTCAGGCTCACAGAGTAATTGTAAACACACAGCTGCAATACAACAACACAATACCTATGTGGCACAAGAGAATTCAAACAAAATTGAGAGTCAGAAGAAAAGCTTTTTCCACCTTCCTTCCCCACTGCTGGCACTGGTGTCCCAAGCAGCTACTCAAAGATATTTGAAGAACTTTGCTGCCCATCCCCGCTTCCTTCTGCACGTGACCTCCCGGAGTCGGCAGATAATGCTTGTGATCTCCTTTCATTCCCATTTTCTGAGGGCTGCCTAGAGGCAGGAGCAGGTACCACATATAGTGTGTACAAAGACGGTATTTCTAACAGCACTAAATGCAGCAGAACATTTAGAACCGGAATGCTGCAAGTTGAGGAATGATTTTTTTTTTTTAATTAAAAGTTATAAATTAAGCAGTGGTTAGTTCTTCCTATACATGACTACACCCGGCTGGCACTATAATCTATATGCAAATAGAGTTCTGAGGGCATTTTTGTATCTGCCTAGGGAAACAAAGGCAACTTTGGGTTTCTGTGTAGAGCAGCAGCACTGGAAAGGCAGGCTGAAGGGCCTTGCTGCCTCCGAGGAACGGTAGATGCTGTGCTACAAAAACCCACAGTATCACACATTACAACGGTATGAAAAAATATTGCTTTAAAAATTACCCAGTTAAAAATTAATCACCCAGCAATGATTACAAAGGTCTCTTTGCAGTGATAAAAATTATTACCATTAGAACCGGAAGAGAAAATAAGAAAAAAGCATAGACAGCAACACTGATTTTCTTTAAAGTAATCAAGTTCAATCTATACTAGGTATGAACTTCACATCTTCATATTTTATTTGATTTCAAACTTTTTAGGAACACATCTGATCCAAGATGCCTTTCCAGCTTAAGAGCTAGCAGGGAAGCAAAAGCTGTGGCCTACATTTTGCCCACAGCCCAGGCCAGACCGAACAATAAAGCCACAACAGATGTCGAGGCCTTGCCTGGATTTATTTTTTTCCTGAATAATAGAAGTCCACTCATTCTTTCCTGCAAGCAGGTGGCACCAATGTGCAGCCATAGATGAGGTTCTGAATAACTATACAAGCAAGCAGCTTTTCAATATACGCTCTAAGTGTGTAAAATTATTTTTTCTACATGCATGCAATTCCAATCCGAGCTCTGCAGCAAGTTCTGCATACAAAAGCCCTGCAACCCATACAGGAGCAGAAAACACATTAACATATCGGAGGCAGGAATATACCCAACACATATTCAGTATTGAGAAGCACACCTCTGCTAATCACAACAGGCTTTTGTCTAGACACAGCCAGGGCTTTGTACTGAAACGTGAGAAGGTTAAGTTTGTTTAAAGAGAGCATTAAGAATAAAATTAGGAGGAGAAAACGTACATTTGATTAAGCCTTTACCATAGGTGTCTTGCAAGCCTTTTGAAAATGTAAAATTTGCACCATCCACTTTTTTTTTTTAAAGCAGGAAGGCTCATAACTATACTACAGCGATCCTGCATGCACAACCCAGAAGCAGGCAATCAGAACAAAGCAAAAGCCTGCAGCACACATGTTGGGTTGGGCCTGTGAGGCTCACCTGCCCTCCCAAGCACACTTGTCCACCCTCGGCAACATCGCAGCGAGCATCCCCAGCCTTCTCAGGCACAGACCTGCAGCAGCTCCAAAGCTCCATCAGGAGGACTGGGATGGGACTGAACCCAGGCTGCCCCACCAGCCGGTAGCAACAAAAGCAAGTGCCACACGTGGGATCTCATGGGCCCACATACCCAGTGCTGACCACCCCACAGCTGCCACATTTGGCCCCACATCCCACCCCAAATTTGGGAACCCCTGCACACTCACAACCCTATCAAAAAAAAAAAAAAAAAAGTCAATGCAAGACCTCCACAGAGGATGAATCATTTTCAAGTTTGTTAAAAATAGGTAAATGCATTCACACAATTAGTTCCAAGAGCCAAGCTACACGCTGAGCCAAGCTGCAACGAGCCAACTACTACTGGTTTCTGTTCAGTCTCCCTGAACAAGGGACTTCGATCCTTCCCTCCACACTATTTCCATTCCACTTAAATTCAGGTTACTGAGAAGTCACACAGGCATGTGAGTAAGATCCATGCATAGAATTTAATATACAGAAAACGAACAATAACATAGCACAGTTCCCTCTAGTGCCAGGTCTCGTGCTGCCGTCAAATACATAGGCACTGCCAAATCTATTTGAAGCCAAACAATCTATTGATGATGAAGCAAATATAAGGCAAACGTATTTTCTTCTGTTTCCATCATAGATCTTGATTCTGCTGCCTCCTCTAATCCTTGACAATCAGAAAATCCCCCTCACACACACACACAACTCCAAGTTCATACAGTCCCTCATTTCTTTACTAAGCCAGTCCTCAGCTATTCCCACCCATTGAAGAGGGTCCTCTTTTGTGTTCCCTTGCCCCCAGCAAGAAGAGCTGTTTGGGCCCAGTCCTGCCCATTATTTACAGGCAGCACTCAGGAATAAGACCAGGACCAGCAGAGAGACTTCCTGAGCCTGGCAATGTATCTGCATCCTTGGATTTAATGGCCCTTCATGAGGCAGGTTGGGGGAGAGGAGAAAAAAAAAAAGTCCATCAAATCTTCTAATCCTTTTTGAACACATTTGTAATTTTGGCATCTACAGCATCCTGTGGCAGAGTGCTTCAATTTAATTATATGTTTGTTGTCTGAAGGAGAACAAAGAAAGCCCATGCACACACGCCCTTCTCGGCCCTGAAGCTGCTACTCCTTCATTTCATTTGGTGGCCCCATTTCCTGCCTTACGAGAAGCAGAGAATAACTGTTGCCCTGTTCACCTCCTCTGTGTCTTTCCCTGTTTTACAGGCACTCTACCAACACCCCTCTCAGTTGTCTGTTTTCCAAGCTAGATGGTCTGGGCTTTTCTCCTTCTCCCTTGTACAGAGATGGAAAACAAGAACAAATTCTGTACTTTATCTAGTTATCTTACAGCTCTGAGAAGCATGTATGCATGGGGGAGGGATGGAAACGGGGCACAGCCAGAACTGTACACAGCGTTCAAGAAGAGGGTACACCACAGGATTTATAAAACATGCCATAACGAGGTTCTGTTTTGTTCTCAGATGCTTTCATAACAGCTTTTAACAATACACTTGTCTTTTCACTAGTACCATTGAGTTGATGAAAAAACCACTACGACTCCCAAGATTTTTATCTAGGAAGGCAACAGCTCACTACCGTGGCCATACAGTTAAAGGCTGTTCCATCTTACCCTCCCCCCCTCCCCCAATATTAGTTATCATATAACAGTAAGTGTCACCTGTCATTTTTATAGCCATGCTCTCATAAGGCTGAACAGGTTGTCCACTCCCCCATTCAGCCGATACCCACACTCCCCCTGCCGCCCCCTCCTCCCATTCACATTCTGTCTTTCACGCACTGGCAAAAGGACAATCCAGCAGCAAGTAGCAAAAATAAAAAGTGAGAAACAAAAATAAAAGTTATGCAATTTGAAATTAAGAATATACAAACGTTGCTTTATTCAGAGAGTGAGAAATACACAGGGTATCTCCTCTGCAACCCCCAGCTCCAGGATGCTTCTGGCTTCCCAGCGCTTCTTCCTCCAGGAGACATGACACAAAGTGCAAGAAGCCAACAGAGAAGGTTTTCTCAGACCTCACAGCTCTCCTCATTCCTTTTCCCACTGAAGAGCAATGCTGTTTAGACCACTGATCCAAGTAGTCCCAATTCCCCGGCTCCAGCAACCCTTTCCAATTCCCCAGTACCCCTTGGGGAATGAGAAGAGGAACAGAAAATAAGGGACAGGGACCAGTGCTTTTGACTCTGCCCAGAAGAGACACTCTCACCACTCCAGCCTCAGAGAGCACTGAACCTCCTTACTCACAGAGCAGACTTGGTTTCCCCTGCAAAGTTTCAAACTTGGCCTTCATAGGCCTGTACAAGCATTGGTAGCCCAAACAAGCAGCATTTTACTCATCTTTCCCACACACTACGGACCAGCTGGCCTGTTTCTATTGCTCAATGCAAGAAAGAAAAGGAAAAAAGAAAAAAAGTCAGTCTCAAGTGTTCACAGAGAGATTACTTTTTGATATTTTTAGCAACACCTCCTTCCTTCCCACCCATCCAAAGTTCACATGACAGCATCCTTTTGAGATAGCTCACACTCAGTGATCAGTGTAAGTAATGAATGCCTAGAAAGTGCCAGCGATACAAAATGTAGATTCTGTTCACATGAAGTGACTGGTTTATTTTTATTACCACACTTAAAAAACCCTTGCCAAGACATAGTGAGGAACAGATCTGACTAACTAGAGCCTAGTCTCCAAAGAGTATAGGATGTGGGCACTCTTTCTCCTTACCCTACATCTCAGAAGAGAAAAAAAATAAAAAAGTTTTTTTAAAAAAAATCACAACTAGCTATGCTTGATAGCTTGTGAACTAAGGCTGCTGGGCAAACGTGTTACTGCTTGGCAAGACGGTACTGTAAAGGGAATGCAGCTAAGACACAGTGGTGTCTCCATCAGACAAGAGTCCACTCAAAAGGTCAAAAGAGAGAGAAATTCCATGTTACTGTACTCTCGCAGTACCAAATTATTTTACACAGTTGAATGAATCACGCAGCAACAGCTAAGCGCAGTCAGCTCTCAAAGATAGTAAAGATTTTTCACATTACTATTATTCTTTAAAACCTGGATCAGATACCAACACTTTAAGATCATAAGACGACAATCTCATCCCGTACGGTGGCGGACACACATCTTCCAAACCCCAGCGGGTGCTGCTGTGGAGAGGCTGGACATCCAGGAAGGTACCACCACAGCACCTCTCTGCTGGAGGTCAGGCCCTCCAAGAGCAGCAGAATCAGGCTCATGGAGAAGCTTGATCTCTGTGCTGAAGTCACCTAAACTAACCCAGCCACTTCCACCTGAAGCTGGTTTTACAGAGGCTACACGAGTTGCCTGGCTGGCAGAGCAGCAGAGGTAAGAACCTCTGAAAAGGGGGCACAGCTTCCACTCCTGACACAGCCATCTTCAGAAGCAGACATCTGTCCTCAGGCCAGTGTAAGCGTAACGAGAAGCTTATATCAAATCCCACCCAGCACTGACTCATGCACCGATGTGGTGTGCAACTGCAATCAACAGGCTGCGAGCATGCCCAGTTTAACCCACACAAATCCGACTTTCAAACGTCTGCGACAGTTGCATATCCTCCTCCTATCCTCCTCTCACCTCCATCCATGACAGTCTTCCAGGTCCTTATCCTCACAGTACCCCTACCAGCAGATGAGAGCTTTTATCAACACACACACACATACAAAGCACCAAATGCCAGGCTCGCAGGAGTTGAGCCAGGTTTCCTGAGCCCTGTGTTAGAGCCCCAAACTGTGGGTCATCCTTCCTCATCACCCCAGTCCTGGAAATGCTGAAATCAAACAGGAGCCCCTAAATAACATGTTTGTAATATTTCAAATCAGATCTTGAAAACTCAGTCTGCTTCCAGCTCTCCTTGGAGATGTCTGGTGTGTTCATTAACTCACAAGCTCTTCAAGGCACAGACCGTCCCTCTCCTTCCGTCTGCATGGAGCCTGGCTCAACAGGATGCTGTTAAGGATAAGATTCGTACCCAAAACCACAAGTCAGGTTTAACATGCCCTTGAAACGCAGGCAGCTCCTGGATCACATTTTTCTAAAAGACTTTACAAGCCAGTTTGTTTTTCCCCATTTTTGCCAAATTTAGAGGCACAGTAAGGATTATTTAAAATGTAATAATCCTGGCAAATATTAAAATTCTGGGTTTAACATTCAAATTTTAATAAAATACTATCCTAAGCAAGTTATCTGGTTCCTCTTCTTCTGCTGCCTTCAAAAGAGTCTCAGAACTAGTTTGTCTTGCATCTACTTTAATAATTTCAGAGCAAGAATGCAGTTCAATAACTATGAGAGGCTAAACAATTCATCATTGCTCCACACCAAGTGCTGCCTTGCACTCATTCTGCACTGCTGTTCTGCCCATACTCCCACCTTGAGCCTTAAGTATGGAATCTTTTCCTATAAGAAGCCAAGTAACAGCAAACCAAACCTTGGAGAGACAGGTTTTCGACAAAAAGCAGCAGCAAGTACACTCACAACCCAGAAGAACAGGAACACAGCTCTGCAAAGATGTTGGATTTTTGTGAGCTGTTTCTGCTTTGGGATTACTTAATGCTCCTTCTGCAGTGCCAGCATTTGCATACCACAGCATATTTACAAAGAAATCAATGGGGACACAAGTACGAAGGTGAATGTGGAGAAGAGGCCCGTAGTGGTTGGGGCACCTCTCAGAAAACCACGCCGCTTTCTGCTCTGCTTTGATGCTTCAGGGAAAAGCAAACCGGTTAGGACCTATGCACGTGTAAACCACAACCCCCTTTCCCCACCCCATTTAACAAAGAGGACAGAAGTTTGCAGGCGCAAGGCCTCACAAGCTCTCTAAAATGCAACCACCACGTGGCGAGCGTCAGGAGCAGAGCTCACACAAAGAGCTGAGAGGCAGCAGCAGAAGGAGGGGAGAGGGCTGGGAAACTCTTGGCAGCCAGGAGACAGGGAAGGGGAGACCGAGCCTTGTTCTCCAGTCAGCGGCACACGGAAGCAAGTGCTAAGAGGACGGTGAGGCGAGGCAGATAAGAAGCCAGCCGAATGCCAGCCTGGCAGCATAGATAACCGGAGCAGCCATGACCCTGCTGGGAGGAGGAGTGTGGTTTGGAAGAGAGCTGAGGGAGGAACCGTTTGGTGCCGCCCTGGGAGGGGAAGGAGGAGACGCTTCCCGGCAAGGCAGAGGAAGGCGGTTCGCGCAGCAGTTACCTGCCCCGTAGCACGTCGCTCACACCATGCATGCTGCAGCATGGTCCTCCTTACACATACAGATACACAGCTATGAAATTAACTTAATTTTACTGTGTTCATGGCCGTTATTCTTTCCAATCTGAGGACTGAGATCCTATTCAGCACATAAATGCCTCTTGCTTGAGGGTGAAAATTCTTCCACTGTCTTCAGTTTAAAAAGAAGGAGGGGAAAAAAACCCTTTTAGACAAAATACATGCTTAGCATAAAACATCCCCTCTTTACCTTCTTTCCAAAAACCACCATCATAGCAAATGCAGCCAGAACATCCCCTGCCTGCGTTAAAAGCCCAGAGGTCTCGTTTTCCCTTCCCACAAATTACATAATGGAAAAATTGCAGTGGCCAGCCCCCAGCAGCTGGCTGATAGGAATACAGCTGTGCCTCCTCACACATCAATTATCCTGCCCCGCACAAGTTCAAAATATGGCTGCCAAGCTCGTTTCCTTTACCCAGCAACCACTGGATAACTACATAAAAGCAACCAGCAGCTCTCCACAGGGCATCATATTAAGCTCCAGCCATATAAGGAGGTGTTAAGCAATCATCCCTGTTCTCCTAATCCCAGTGCTACGACCCTGGTCACTCTGGTGTCCTGTCTCCACACTGTCACCTTCTGAGCATCAGTGACCCAATGCAGTCTCTTGTTCTGCCACCAGGTCACTTCAGATCCAAACCTCAGCTCCCTACCTTGTCGGAAAGTCCTTAATGATGGGGCTTACACACATCCATACAGAAGTAAAAAAAAAAAAAAAAAAAAAAAAGGAGCAGCAACAAGGACATGGCAGCAAGGGAAACAAAACACACTGGGACATAAGGAGGACAGAGAGCCTCAGGGAGGTATTTAGAAGAGCAGTGTTATTAGGGACCAAGAAGTTAAACCATGCTAAGGTTGCTGGGGCTTCAGAGGGAGAAAAAACACTTTGTGCAGAGCATCTTGAAGAAGACAATAGCCTTACAGGTGTATATGTGGGCTGGAGCAAAGAAAAGCTGAGACACACTAGCACCAGAGAGGAAAGGAGTGTCAAAGTAAACTACAAGGCAAGGCAGGTCAGGGAATCCACACCATTTACCCGTAGCAAGGGGCTCTGCCAAGCATCTTGAGACACTTGCACCTTCCTCAGTAGAAAAGCTGCGTATCATCTTCATTTCTACCCTGGCCTACACTTTCTCTGCAACTTTCCCAATACAACTTACTGCATTTACCGAGAAAGAACCATTTGCTCTGGATTTTCATAGGCTCGTATTTGAAGAAAGTTTGCTACCTTACAGGATAGGCTACAAGACAGGAACTGTGAAAGAGACTAACAACCACTGTTGTTAGTGCAACTGAGCTCGGACCTGCAACTGGGAGCTGTAGGTAATGCTCCAACACATTTGTCTTGCGCATTTTGAAGTCTGGAGTATTCTGCTCTGTGGCACCACCCAAATACAAATTGCTACAAGTCCAGCTGTATCTATGTTGAAGGGAAAGAACAAATGTCGTAATAATTCAGGGTAAGTTGTATCCATTGACTTCTCTCTTGTACTCCTCCTCCTATGCCAGAAAACCCCTCAGCTTCACCTCCCCCTCCTTGCATGCACACAGCCCCTCGGCAAAAGCTTTGCACACATTAAACTAATACTTGTTAGCATGGCAAGGGACACTGCCAGGAGCTTCAGCTCCCTTTAAGGCACGCTCCGATTGGCCCAACTTCTAATGATGCAACTATCTGTAGTCAGATATTCATGATGCTAGCAGTGGTTCTTTGTATAATTCTGTTCATTAATACCTAGCCTGAATGTACAACAGCAAAGCCTACCAGAGAAGCTAAACACAAATTCAAGAGTGAACCAGTCTCACCAAACTGGACAACTGAAGCTCTTTTCCGACAGCGGATTTCTGCAGCATTCATTTGCTGAGCCAAGTAACAGTTCATTCTACCTATTCCTAGAACTCCACCTACATGATGCCCACAAAAGGTGCTGGCTATCTGAACTGGGCCCAAATGCAATCAAGACTCTAGGTTTGCTCTTGTCAACGCTTCCTACACCTCCACTTGCAGAACCTGTGTGAGGGCATCTAGCTGCAGCACTGCGACTGCTCACCCTCGCACACCTCCACAGACAGCTCTCCACTAGCCTGCAACAGCTGTGGGAGCCTTCTGCAAGAGCAGTCACTAGATGCGCCACTGGGAAAGTGGACTCCCTGACACCCCAGACAAACTCCCAACTTCAGCACCTGTCATTGAGCAGGAATATGGCCCACACTTTCTCAAGAGCTGGTTGCTAAGTCTTTGCACCTGGTACATTCAGCATAAACTACAAACAGCAGCTCTTCTGCTGCAGCAAGGCCTGAACACCAGCAATGTTTGTGAGGCCTTGGTACAAGGCAGGGAGACAGAAACATCCCTGACAAGCCTCAAGAAGGTTGAGATGTTATTCTCAAGGCCATGATTACCACAAGTACCAGCACTGTGTCCAGGCTAGTATTCTAACATCAGTTTTAGACCTGTAGCCACCTTTCGCATGGTACTTCAGACTGCCAAGCTCCTGACTGCATGACTTGCTTCCATGCCCCCACAGAGAAAGGGAAAAGGAAGCTGCTTACAAAACTCCTTAAAGGATCACTTTCTTATAGCAACGTTCCAATCCATTGACAGCAGTTCCAGGCTCACAGAACAAGACTATCCCACTGCATCTGGTGCCATCCTGAAGCAGAGGCATCAACTTAACGTGCAGAATTTAAATGTCTGTTGCTGCAGAGTTCAGTATAAACTTGCAAACAGAGTACCCTCCAAATGCCTACATTCTTCCCCTCTCGCAGCATTCAGTTGAGCCCCGAGTATGACCAAGTTCATCAAAATACATTATCAGCCCAAGAGCAGTTCAACAACAAGTCCCAAAGCTCTGGCATGTCCCCCCACAACCTCAGCTTCTCCTTATACAACTGCCCAGTCAGTATGTGGAATAGTCACATGAGACCAGCACAGATGCCAGGAGAGCAGGTTTTAAGTTATTCCTGCACAAGAAAAAGGAGTAATAATTATCTAACACCTAAGAAGGTGTCCAAGCTCTATTTAAGAATCCTTGACTATAGCAATACACCATGAGGACAGCACTCCCTTTATGCAGTTGAAGTATCTGTACTATCTCCAGTAGAGAACTCTGCAGCAATTTCTGGGAAAGATGACACAAAAGCACCACAGTTTCCACATCTCTGGCTTACTGGCCTTGTACAGTTCATTTTGTGCAGAGCTGGTACGGCTGGAAAACTTGTTTCTATCTGTCACCTCCCTCTCTCACACCCTAATCAAGAGCAAAGCCCTTCTGAAAATCCCACCCAGTGGTATACAGGAAAAGAGTAACTACACCTTTTTCTTCCAAGCCCCACTTTGCCAGGGTGGTATTACTAGAAAGCTAAAGCTTTCGCAACGAACTTCTAGGTTACTTCTCAATTCCTAAAACTGAAGGCCACATGGCAGAAGGCTCCGCTAGTGCCCTGCAGTAACACTTGGTGTAAAGCAAGGACACCATGCCTTTGATTTACTTCACCACCTGCAAGAAAGATTTTCCCCTGTTGGAGCAGGAGAGAGACAAAAGGGAGAGGGTACACACCAAGCTATGGTACGTAGAAACAAGATGTAAGCATTTGTCTCTTACGGCCATCTCCTGATAGAAGAATACTGCAGAGTAAATCCTCCCACAAGCTGTACACACACACTAGGTAGACAGTTGTTGCCTCCTCATCAAGTTTAGGATGGGTCATATGCAACTTTACCTTGGCACCTTCCTGAGCAAAGGTGTGAATTCAAGTGTACAGGCTAAGGACATGCTACCAACACTGCTAGGAAAGCAAATTTTTCTGCTTTCAGAGCTTTTCCTCTGCTGTTCCTACAGAACCGCCAATTTTAGCCACCAGAAACCTTGCCACATAGGGGGGAAAAAAAAATTAAAAAATTATAGAAGCAGCAATTATCATCCCTGGGTTTGCCATTTAACTATACTAACAATTTCTTCTCTAGCTCCCTTGGCTCTTCTGTAAAACTCATGTGAAATCATCACATAACCCTTCCACTTCGGCCTTTGTTCCAAAAACATACTGAGTTTCCCTTGTTCCTTCTCTGAGTGATTTCAAGACCATTGTTCTCAGCACTGCCACCAAAAATAACACTTGTGAAAGGCAACTTCCTCAGCCACCTAAATCCTGACCAGAACAAGGTACACACACAGGGGACAGAGGGGAAGGTCCATGCCATACCTCATGTTCTCACAGTTTAGACACCATCCTGTCTCATTACATCCTAACATACAGGTACCAGTCTCATTCACCTCATGCATCATCCAGAGATATGCATCTGTGAAATTCTGAAACACAGAGTGAAAACTATTTTTTTGCTACCTGCCCTTTCCCAGAAGCTTTTTAAGGAGTCAGCTGTAGGAACTCAGAACTTCATTCACTCATCTAGAAATGAGAAACATGTCATGCCTAATTGAGTTAGCCCACAAATCTCCATCAGGTATGCTTTCAAAGCTCTTTAATACATTTATTACCATTCAGAAGTGAGGCTAGACTGTCACAGAACACTACAGTAGTAAGTATATTTGCTTCCAGTTGGTGTATCTCTAAAATGAGACAAACAGAAGGTTACATATCCTGAGGGGTCTGAACTGGTACGTAAATAAAGACGTAGTGTCACAATGCAAAGGTAAAGTACAGCATCCCAGTCTACATAACAGTGTCCTTCGTTGTGACATGGAAACAGCATGAACAAAGTACATTATCACTAATTGAATTCATATATACTGATTTTCTTCTTTTTAAGTGAAGCAAACATATCTGAATTCATCAGTGATAGAAAAAAAATTCTGAAGTGCAGCAGTCATCTCCATTTAAAGGTTTTCACTTTAAATCTTTAATGTAACTCAATGATATCACTTCCGATTTCTCCATGCTGGACTTGAGAGGGGGGAAAAGGGGATTTGGAGAACTAATGACTTATTCTTTTTCCCTACTGAGTCCTCACATCCAGTACTTCGCATCCATGACCTTTCTATAGAGATTAAGTGTTGTTTCATGTATTGAATCTTGCCCTAGAGAATAATATGGTCTTCATGAAACACATCGTCATCCATGAACCAGCCCCAGGTGTCATTCACTTCTGGTTATGAGGATCTGTGTCAGTCTGACCTTCTGACTTTGAGCCCAGAGTTCACAAGATGCCCATGAAACCACTTTATTCATTTATTAAAACAAACAAAAAACCTGAAGGAATTATTTTCTTTTCATAGACCTAAAAGATCTGATCCTTGGAATGGGACTCCCTGCATTTCATTACTGATTCATGAAGACTTACCCTGCTAAGTTGCTTTGCAGTCAGAAGCCCCATGTTTTCTCCTCTTCAGGCATGGTTACAACAAAAGCTTAGATTGTCTGCTAGAATGCTTATGCACTGCAGTTCTGAAGAAAAAGCTGTACCAAAATGGATTTACTTCTGATTACCACAGAAAGAGAGACTAAAGGTGTAACAGGGATGCCACCAGCAAACCTTATTTTGTTCCCTGGAGCAAAAGCAAGTCATTTTACTTCAGTGGCTTGATTTCCTCCTGCCTTCATCTCACAGTGCAGACACACATGCAGAAGGCTAGAAAGTCTAAAGGCCATTATCAAGACAGCTTTCCAGGTTTCATTATAGAAAGAATTGCTGCACACATGCGAGTCAAGCAAAGATAGACCTTGGAGGAATTTTTACCACAGTGCACTTCAAAGTGAGAAGACCACAGAAAGTCAATTCAAGTTACTGGAGTAACAGTGGCCATAGGAGGCTTCCATCCATCACATCCAAAGAATGAATCTCTCAGTACTGACAGCTCACCAACACAGGCAGATCACCATGCCTGCTGAAGAAAAACTCCCACAGCAGATTGAACTATAAAAAACCTCTTCGGCAGGGCGGGGAGAAGTGGAGTTCTGCAGGAGAGCTACTGTGCTTTCCAGTCACACCCTCAATTATTTCGTAACTTTTCCAGTGTAGATACCAACACTTGCACATCCAGTTTGAGTGCTAATGGGAGCAGACACCAGCATTAGGCTAGTTACCTGCCAAGTCTCTTGGTAGCTCTGTCTCTTTTGCTTGAGACAGGCCTTTCTGTGGACTTAGAGATGTCCTAAAAAAAAAAAAAAAAAAAAAGTTCCTGGCCTGAGGGGACAAGGCAAGAGCAGAAACTATTCACTCCAGCAGGACAACAGGAAGGTGTCCTTGGGCTTAAAGCCTCAAAGCAGTGTGTAGGAGGACATGAGATGCTTTGACTGCCTAGAAAAGCCTGCAGCTTCCCAAACACCATTTAAGGTTTCACAAAAACCTCTTCTAAATAGGAGACCACACTGGGAAGGAGAAGAAAGGAAGGGGAAAGCAAGCTATTCACAACTGACTGGAGTTTCTCCATAAGCATTATACAGCCTTAACTACAGCAGATTAAATTCACGCCCCTGCTCGGCACATTCAGGAAAAGCTTTTTAGTACAGACAAAGAATAAGTCAGAACCCTACATCTCTGCAGACCTGTAGCCAGAGTTGTGCTACACAGCTTAAGCTTTCCTTCAGGTACTAAAAGAACATCACAGGAGGCCGATACCCATGTACCTGAGCTATTAAAAACAGTTCCTGAAGTTCTTATACGCAGGAATCTCACTGCAGAATACAGTTAGCCTTCTTAGAGCTGCTACACCAAGCAGGGACAGTCATGACATAACGTAAATGTCCATACAGATATGGAAGATCAGTGCAAGTTCAACTGAGCAGTTATTATCAGCAAAAAAAGTATTCACACCACACTATGCCCACTCCTGGAGGCTGCTCTGTGGTTATACTGGTATAACTGAGTCAATTCAGAAGCAGAACTTCACCAGGAAACTGAAATCCTCTGCGTCCATCTGGTGTGCTCCTCCTCAGAGGCTGCTGAACTAAGTCTTCTTTTCCTACAGTCACGTTGAGACCCTCAGGCTGAGTCCAAGGATGCTCTGACATTCTGCACTGTTTCCACATACAGTACCTTTGTAGAGAATATTGCCAAAATAGAACAGAAGGGCAAGGCAGGACCAACCCCACTCTCCCTCAAATCCCACGTTTCTCCATAACGAAACTTGATAGGTCATTACGTGCAGAGAGAAAGTCTAGCCCTAGCTCAGGACAACTGATGCCAATAAAAATTTTAACTCTGGCTGGTAAAATGTTGGATGGAAAAAAATCAGACAGAACCACCCAGTTATTTACAGCACTGCAGACTTCCTGTTTGATGCAAGTCAGCAAGATCTTCTGGAAAACCCAGGAACAAAAAGCAGTAGTTAAGGAGGGTAAGTTAGTTACAGAGAAGCTAATGATCTATCTCTGTTAGACTTCAGAAGAAACTGCATCTATGCCTATCCTTTTTTAGCAGTATTTCAAAGACTAATGCACAGGAAAATGAAGGAATAAATTAGCAAACTAGAAAGAAAATCAAGCTATGAGTCCTAAGAAAGGAGGCTATTTTCAGATACAAGTCTTCTCCCATATTTCACTAGTCCATCCTTCCTCATGTGCCACATCAGTTTATTCTACCCAGACACTGCAAGGGCAGGTACTGAGAGCAAAGCCTTTAGGAGGCAGGTGGGCAGAAGTGATTCAGAGACGTTCAGAACAGCAAGCCTTACCTCTGCACCAGGTGAACTGCCTGAAAAAGATCACTGGAGACAGCTATTAAAAATAAAAGCTAAACAAACGAGGACAAGACATTTAGGTTCTAGAAAGATGGTTCTTATACAAGCTCATAGAAAACTAAAAAAAAATTCAACATATTGCCTACACTTGTAATCATGTTTCTTGCCAATTTACAATTTTGGAGAAGCACAGGTGATAGTGAGAGACAATGCTGTGGATTAAAACCAGCTCCATAAAAACAAAATGGAGAGGAAAAAACTCCACTATTCTTTCACATCATAAATTTGGAAAGAGAGAAAAAAATGGCAATATAGGCCCAGCTTACATCCCTCTGACCCAAAGGCTCCACTGACCCCAGCCAGGCTCTGGTTCATCACGTTTATGCTCTGAAGTTCACGGATTCACTCCACAGCAGTTAAGTACAAAAGCATCTCCAGATCAGTCCCACTATGTATCCTGCTATATCGGCAGAGCTGTGCTTTGTACAGTTATACTGAACTGCCTCCCAGCAAGTTCTGCTGGTAGAAGGGTAAGGTTTGCTGGCCACCTACATTAGGGATTTCTCCCAGCAGCTGACCCACACCTCTATCTCAAAGACGAACTAACAGCAAATCCCACCACAGCAAGCCTGCACACAGCCAATAATTCCAAGTTTATTTTTAAAGCTGTAATTCATAAAGCCACAAAGAAGGAGCTCTGCCAATTAGCAACAGAGCCACCCTGCAAGCCTTCAACCAGGGCCAGTCACGGTGTACTTAATACTGGACTCAAACCACTAGCAACATCACACTCTGCTCCCCTAGAAGCAGCTCTACAGCAGAACGTGGTGCTGCACTCTTCTTTCTTCCAAGCCCTTGGACCAGTTATTGAGAAAGATCATTCACTTAAAAGCATAAAACTTCACAGAGCTCAGAAAACACAAGCAGCAGGTGGCCGGGCTTCCAGCAACTGCTCCTAAACCTGGTGGCTCCATCCGGGCTCCCCTGCACATACTGCACCAAGCAGGGACCAAGCCAGCACAATGTACTTCAGACTTACTCCTTAGCCCATCACAGTGTTCACGCTATCACAGTTTAAAAGTATCCAGGAACAAGTAGCAAGGATTTTTCCCCCCCCCCACACACTATGGATGGGGTTTTTTTCCCCCTGCTATGGATGATTTATATTGGTCTGATAGACACACCCTGCAAAAAGTCTTGTGATAACCAAGGCACAGCTACAGATCAATTTTTCTGAGACACAAAATGTTCTGCACACCTTGTAACACACTTAAAAAAAAAACCAAACAAACATTTTCAAGACACTTGGTCACACACAAGCAAGCGTGTTGCTGAGCCGGGTTTGTTTCATTCTTCTCTCCTCAAGCCATTCCCACAACTGGCTGATTAAGACAACAGCTGTTTGGTTGCCAGATCCAAGAGAAGCTCTTCTAGCTACTCTGACCTTTTACCCTCTTCCCAGCTCACCTGCAGACTCATCTGCCATAATGCACATGTCAAACTACAGCCAGGCGTACTTGGTCATAGCCTGGGACCAGCTTTTGCTTGTCCATGTCCATGATAGCATCTCTTCACGGTAAAGCAGGTCACCAGGAAGCCTGGAACCTTAAGAGGGGCCTCCTTAAATCATGCCTGCGCATCAGAGTAATAAGCGCCTATTCCCCTCAGGGTGCCCTAAAGCTCCGTTATAACTGAACCTAGGAAGATAGTTTCACCATCCAATGGATCGTGGTTTTCACAGACCACAGCAGACACATTTAGGACCTGCTTTTAATCTCTCCCTTCCAAGAACAGAATGAACACAAGTTCTGTTACGATTTCCAAACAAGGCGCACTCACATCTTGCACAGACACGCCTTGCACAGAGCAGGCTGGAACTAATGTGAGCCCCACTACAAAGGACTTCTGATGGAGGCAGCGGGTACTCAGCACCCTCCAGCTACCTTGTACATGGCCATGTGAGAAATACTGTGGTGTCTCCATAGACCAGGTGTCACCTCATCACTTAGCAGGAAATAGCGCTGCAATTGTCATTTAATAAAGATTTGAAATTTGTTTCCAGATTTACACCATTGTGAGGAAAATGAGCTTAGCTCAGAGACCCAAGACAATGGTGTGACTGCTGCAGAGGGTGTTTATTTAGGCAGGCAGGTAGAGAGGAGTCCAGGAGAACTGAACATACTTCTATTAGCATCACTTGGCATTCACTTCTCCAGCTTTTGCAGTAGATGAAGCCTCCGAGTGTGGGAAATTCTGGGTTTCAGGCACTTGCTTGAATCCAGCATGCCAGAACACATTGCCTCAAGAGTTTCCCTAACCTTCTCCAATATCTTGTATTGCCCTCCCAGATTTTCAGTCAACAGGTCTCCAGATTCTCAGAAATTCTTCTGTAAAATAGTCACAGGAAAAAGCCAAGAAACACACTCCAAACCCTTTGTTTAAGGTTGAAGAGCATTTCTCCTGAGCCATTAAAATCCCCCTGCTCCACCATGCCAGGCTTCACCCACAGAAATTACGCTCCAGAAACAGGAACAACACCACAGCTGTCAGAACAGAGGATTCCCAAACTCCAGTAGTCCCTGGGGGCAGTTTTCTTCTTGCATGAGGAGCAAGCAAAGGAAGCAGCATCACGAAGTATAAGTTAAGGTAACCCAGAGAAATATGTCCTTGCATAAGCAGCACTGGACAGTCCAGGAAACCTAGTCCCTCATCACATCCATTATAGGCAGAGGGAAGGAATTAAACTTTGACACACATCAGTGCTGCTCATAAGGCACAGCACTGGCCTGGCAGAACAGAGTCAAACCCCAGCACAATTTGCTATATACTTCTCTTCCTTCCAAACAGCCTGAAAGGGAAATGTGTAAATTTAGCTTCTGCATTCCTTGCTAGAGCCATCTCTCCCTCCCCCCCTAGTGCAGAAACTCAGACTCCTCCCTGAGATGGCCAGGCAAGCCGAGCACTGGCTGCACCTGCTTTACTTTGCAGTAAAGCTAGAGCAAGCACACTGTCTCTACAAGGAATTCACAGTGGAATAGTTAATGCACCTTAGTTACCCTGCAGCCAGAAACACTTTTGACTTTTGGAAGGCAGATTACAAAGGAAAATTTCTTGGTTTACCTTCAGAACATGAATTAGTCTGTTGTGGTCAGACCAGACTTCAAATGTATCAATTCTGTTAACAAGACAGACCACAAACACTGAGACCTACTCTCCCATCTTACTTGTCACCAAATCAGACAGAGGGGATTCCAGCCCTGCCTCATAAAACACTAACTCTGCTCAGGCTGCTGGTTTCTCCTCTAATGTCTCTAGATACACACATGCTTGTCCACTCCACTCTCACCCCCATACTGAACAACACAGGCAGCTTTAACATAAAACAGAGAAAGCTAAAAGGTGCAGCTTTTCGGCCCAAGGTCACACTGGAAGTCAAGCAATGAGCATCCTACAGTGAAACACCTGTCACAGTCTCTGCCAAGTGAAAATGATTCTCACATGTCAAGATTTTAGGTGACTTTGTTTAATGAAATCAAGCCTCTTTTTAGAGTCTTTTCCCCACCACTGTCTCTTACCTTCAGATGTTAGTGTTCTTCACTGCAGGGCACAGTAACCTAAACCAAGTTGACCTTCCTGAATAGAAGCAGCCTTGCCTGTTTCCCCATTTAAGAAATCAACAGGAGAATGCTTTTCAGAACAAAGTTTTAAGCCACTGGACCAAAATGAGGAGGAAGGGGAAGAAATATCACCACATTATCTGTATAGCAAGCTGGCTTACGTCCCAACTGGTTTCTCATCCATTCAAGTCCAGCCTCCATTGTGTAAAGAGAGGTGACCCAGCTGGAGGCTAACAGAATAAGAAACACAAGAACTTGATGAAGGCTTAGCTATGGAGAATACACATGCAGAGTAGCAGACATGCTAATTACTCATTTCAGTACCTGGATTAACTGTGCACTGAATGTCCTGCCCCAAACAGGATCAGTGGCTTCCATCCATGTGGCACACAAATGTCCCAAACTCCTCTGTACAGAGGGATGTAAGCACCAAGAGTCATGAATGCCGCAGGTGAAGGTGCTTATTCTCCCCAGTTCCAGCACAAGTTTGTACTTTTACAGCCCAAATGACTGAAGAAGGGGAACAAGTTATTTTCCTTCCCCTGCCACTGCCCACCTTTTCTTGTTACTACACACCTAAACCCTGGAAGAAACCTATCAGCCAGCTTCACAAGCCACCCCCAGCAGTTGGCTATGCCCGAGAGCCCTTCAGAGGCCAGTGTCAAACCCCAGCATCCTACGTGCTCCTTCCCCCATCGTTGCCCATTACTCAGATATCTACACAGAAGGGTCATTTCTGGTGTGCTGACAGCTTCCCTCATCCAATTCATTCCAGGGTCTGAACAAGACCATTACTTCATTCCCCTGCTCGCTCACTGACCCTAGCTGTGCTTAGCCATAAATAAATAGTCTTTGGTTGTGGCCAACTAGAGGCAGCGTTCCCACCACCTCTCTCAATGCCAGCCTGTAATTCTACTCCACTCAACTGCAGTTGCATGGAGATAGTTCACTACAATGCAAGTTAAATAGCCACTTAAACATGTGCTTTGACAAGAAGATCTTTGTCACCCTACAGCTGTGTGACAGACACGTGTGGATCAACAGGGTGCAACTGTACTGTGATCCAAGCACATGGGGGAACTTACACCTAATAGCACCAGCACGAAGTGCCTGTTCTTACTGGACAGTGTGCTGGGCACACCTGGTCAAATTCAGCGCCAGAATAACCACATGCTGCAATAAGGACACCCCAACTGCAGGAGAGTGTCCTGCTCTGAATGCACAGCACAGAACAGCACATGAGTGATAACTGCAATATTGCTTGTTTCTCAGAGGGAGGAGGTTGAGCTGTTGCATGGCACAAGGAACAGGTATTGGCATGACCTGGGAAGGCAAGGCCCGAGAGGTCTAGGAATGCAGACAGCTAACAGTATTTCTACCTCTGAAAGAGACACACTGCTTTGTGCAGCTCAGGTATGAAACAAGGAGTCTGGAAAAAAAGGAGGTTAGAGGTAGAGAAAAACCATAAGGGCCGCTTAACCCAAACAAATATTTAGCTAAGAACTTATATGGACTAAAACAGAGATAGAAAAATAAGACCTGTACTGTAAAACGAGCCTGAACAGAAGTACCAGCACTTAAAAAAAATTTACTCAGAGGTGAATTCAGACTCTAGACCCTGCAAAGTGTGTCTTCCAATTTTACTCAGCTGAATATTGTGCCAAGAGCTAGCCTGCGTGGTGACTTGCGGTGTTTGGCTCTTCCTGCACCTGGCTCGGGCACAGACCCCAGAGCCAGCAGTTCATTTGGCTCACTGGCACTTCCAGCAGCCTGCCACAGTCCAGCAGAAGGTCATCACACACACAAGGTCCTCATGCCCCAACCAGCAGTACAAAGGGACGCTGCCTCGCTTCGAAGGACAAGCATGACAACCAACAAGAGAGTAAAGCATACTAACAGGGTGGCTGAAATGCTCACTTGCCATCCCCCTTGCACCTTTATTGCAGATTATGGCAAGCAGGTTGTTAGGTCCATGGTGACCAACCTTCACCAAGGCCAGCACAGCTGCATCAAGTGAACGGCACACTGTGGGGACAACACACTGCGCTGATGGTCACAGGAAATCACAAGCAACAGAGCAACAACAGCAGGTGCCAAACACAACCTGCATCCCCACTATGCAAGTCCTCTATTTCTAAGCAAACTGCTTTTGGATAAGGTAGCCCAAAAATTAAAGGAAAGTAGAGTTTCAGCTGAACAGCCTGAGCAGCTGCAAGGCTGGCAGAGGGCATGTGAAGAGGGAAAGCCACAGCTCTCCCTCCATGGGAGAAGAGAAAGGAAGGACAGGCCTGCTCTGGCTTTCTCATCACCAGGGAAGCTGCACATCTGCCCAGGGTGCCAGGGCAGTACTCAGCCATGTGTGCAAACCAGAATAGCTGCTGTAGGCAGAAGCAGCAGCCCAGCTCAGTGTGGATGTCAGGCCTTCAGACGCTGCCAACAGCTGCTGTAAGATATTGTCATGAATGTAGCTTCCTTTTCACCACCACCCCACCAGCCTGGTTGTCTCCTGATCTCAGGAATTCAATTCAAGACCATATTCTCCAAAGCACAGGAAGGGCAGATTGGCACTCACCTGAACTAGCACCTACGCGTTTAATCTATCAGTTAAGAAAACAACAGCAACAGAAAAAATAGCCAAATATCTTTAGAAAAGGACAATAATAGCATGAGATTTATTTTTTAAAAAATTAAGATTTTTCACCACCACCACTTTTCAGTCCTTGTTGGTTGGTTCTCTTCCTATTCCATCCTCCCACTTAACTTTCAGCTCTGCTGACCTCCCAAATCCTTCTCACAGCATTCTTGCATCTTCACTGATTTCCTTCTCCTTGCAGTTGCCCTGCAAGGCTACAGCCTTGCCAAAATGGAGAAGATAAAACACATTCTTGTTGTCAAGTTGGCTTGTCCTTTTAACATATGGCACACAGAGTTTTGTTTCATCTTAAACTCAAAGCAACAAAGTTTAGCAGCCAGCTCTCATTATAGTGTTACAGAAGTAGAAATTTTAGGCTGTATTTAAAATTCTGTATAGATTCAAGAACACTGGAAGCTACTTAAAAAAAAAATAAATCAAAGGCAACAGAAAGACACAAGTTTCACACAGCCTGGAAGTGATTCTGCCATTTGTTTAAAGCTTTCTAGTAACATAACACGGCCTTTCAGTCAACATTTAATTTCAAACCACTTTAAAAAAAAAAAGAAAATATATGATTGCTGTGATTGTTCTGTTCCCATGGACATTTTTGTTGGAAAAAAGTGAAGTCAGGATACATATGTTCTCTAGTCAGTGCTCACATTCTCTAAAACAAAGGCCAAAAAACCCAAGGGCATCAGAAGATGTTTCTAATTACTTTTATACTATTGATGAGAAGCAGATACTTACTCCCTGCTGCAAAATCCCCATGTGCCAGGTACTGTAAAACTCACCAGGACACTTCTAAACTTGCTTAAAATGAGCTTTTGTATTTTGACCATACTATCTACAAAGCCTGTATGATAGTTAAGCAAATTGAGAGAAAATGACACATAGTGAAATGGTTCCGTTGAAATTCAGTACAGCTGTCATTCCTAAAACTTCCAGGTACTTTCTGAAAACATCCCCTCTCCATTCCCATCAGATGCAAAGAGACTGATGAGATACACCACTAAGGAAACTCCACAGGTAAGCCTTACCCAGGTCTTGACTTTTACTTCACTTAGTCAGGAAAGATAATTTTAGTTAGCATGATTATGCCCAGAAAGATATGGAAAGACAGATTTCTTTTGAAGGCACTATCCCGTATCAAATCCATTTCCACCTAGAGAACAGCTACTTAGAACATTTTGTTCAAACTGAAAAATTTCCAGCCCTTTGATTACAAAGGCAACCTGCCAAGTGAAAGTATAAAATTAGCACATTAGTGCAGTAGTGTCTTCCTTAGTCTGAAGACAGTTTCAGTGCCTCAACTGCATTCCATACTTTTACAGGGGTAGAATTGAGCTAAGACTAACTAGCTTCATTCTTTCCTATTCCAGAGGCTCAGAATCACTTGAGCAGCAGTGAAATACAGGTATCAAGCCAAATTATGTCTACTGATGAAAGAGCAAGAACAGGGCAGCAATAGGAGTGTGAAGGCAACTCCAGCACATAAGGAGAACCCTGCTGCAATAGCCAGCAAACATCACAGCAAGCCAGCAGCACCCAACCATTTTATTCCTTCCTGCTGCAGGGCATATTGCAGCACAGGTGTTTCCCACTGTGGCTTGCAATGGCCAAGTCAGTTTTTCAAACCCTGGTTGTAACTGCTGCTCACTTTAGAAACATAAGTTATTTTAAAAATGCATCATAAAAATATTTTTTAAAAAAAATGTTAAATACAACCCTTTTCCTTTTATTCTCCTGTTTGATAAACATTTCAGTAGGCGTCCATCCAACTTAAGCTCTGAGTGTGCACCTGCTCCAAGCTTTGTCCCAGCTCTAGCATCATGAATTAAATCCACTGCCTTTATTTATATAGGCACTATAAAGTCTCTGAAAAGGCTTCTCCTACCCATCTCTTTCAGATCCCATTGCATCTCCTCCCACTCTCTCCCTCAGCAGGCACTGAAATCATTTTGCAAGCAGTGCCACTGCACCCAGTAGTTTCCTTCCCTTGAGCTGAAACAAAAGGACGCAATGCTGCTCCGGAGGTATTGCTCTGGGCAATGCAGCAGCCACCGCAGAGCCAGCGATAACCAGACAGGGCAGCATTCCACCGAAGTGAGCTGGAGAAGGTTGGTTTCAAGAAGAGACCAGTGTCTGCTCCCAGAGCCTCTTTGCAAGGGCTCAGGTAAGAGGACATGAGAACAGTTCCCTTCCCAGCAAGTTTCAGAGCCCTGAGGACTGCTTCCAAGCCTAATTCCCCCGATACCTCATTTGTTTTAATGGCTTCTAAAGAGGGTTTAAGTTCTGTCTTTACTTCTCCCCCATTCTCCAAAATAACTCCACCAATATGGGTACAGTAAAAGACATCAATTTGCCTAGCGTAACCACTCTCACACAAGCTTTGAATGGCTTAAACATTTATACTCTCCAAATACATTCATGCTTTCAAACCAGCAGCAGCCAGTCTTGGATTGTCAGGCAAGATGGGTGATGACCATTTCTGCTTCTGGACCAGTATATGGATGTTACTCAGTCACCAGCTGCACCAGAGCAAACCACAACACCTTGCTGCTCCACTACCTTTGCTTCTGCTCCAAGGGAAAAAGTCATTTTTCACATAAATCCACAAATACACCCCTAGATCCTTGCCAATTTCCAGACCCCTGGCGGGATGGCTGGATTTGTGTCGCCTTGGTTGCACCACAAGGACAGCATCTGACCGGCACATGGAGGACAGCCTGATGATTCACCTGAAACTGCCCAGCAAAAGAAACGAAGGAAACTGATCCCATGCACTCACATTCCCAAGCAAAGTGGGGGGAGAGGGGGCAGAAACCATCTTAAGAATCAAATCAGAAAGAGTGAAAACCCACCCAAGAATACAGAAGGAGCTGGAGCACAATGCAGCAGTTTCCCAGAGAGCAGACCAACTTCTTGGAGCCAGTATGCACAGGAGGAAACAATTTGCCAAGCAACTCAGATCTTGGGCAAAAAGCCAGAGTACAGCTCTGAAAAATCTTCCCTCTGCCACCAAGTTCCCACCAGCAAGCCTCTCCCTGAAGTTATTCAATACTTGCACAAAAACCTAACAGGAGAGGCAATGAGAACTTCAGACGAGATCCAGCTGTACCCTCCCAGCTCCTCTGAGGACATCCAAAGATGAGCCTGAGGCTGAGTCTACAGCGAGAAGAGGAAAAGCTCTTCAGAGCACTTGCCCATCCTCACTGCATCCCAACTCTGCCTGCAGATTTGAGTCAATCTCAAGGTTTGCTTTATTCATATAATGGGAGAGGAGACCTCCCCTCCCTCCTCTCCAAGTTAGCAGGATAAGCTTCAGTGCTACTCATGGCAACCCAGGCTCAGTGCCCAGCAGGCCTCCAGCCAGCCCCAGCCAAGTGCTCAGCCCAGCCCCAGGGCAGCCCTGGCTGCAAGAGAGATCAGTTCTCACCTTCCTCACACATCTGTGCTCAGACCAGCAACAATTCAGGTGAAAAGTGACACTACTGGCCAGAGTGACAGAAGCTCTACCAGGCTGAAGCAGGGGGAAGTATTTTTTCCTACAAGAGCAAGCAGCACCTTGAGACTTTCACAGCAGAAGCTGAGGCAGAAATTCTTCAGTGATGCACAAAAAGCACCCTTTCTCCTTCAGAAAGGAGCCTGAAAAGGCACAGGCATCACTCCTATAAAAATGCTTGAAAAGTAGAGAGATGCCCGCACCAAAGAGGCATGCAAGTTGTAAGGCAAGTTAAGGGGCATTTTCGGAGAAAAATCAAAGTAAAAATCAGGACCACTTCCTTCCAACCTAAGAGAGAACTTGGCAGAACACCTACAATGTAGCTCAGGCACTGAGAGGTGTCTATCCCAGAGGGACAAAGTCCGGGGGAAAAGGGCTCAGGAGCATAGAGAAGAGCACAGAAATTCGAGCAGGGCTGGGTTAGCAAGAGAGCGGACTGATAAGATGTAGAAGCTGTACAGAAATTATAATGAAAGTGGGAGAACCACAAATAGCAACTTCGGAAAAGAAGGGCTGAGATATATTAAAAGAAAGCAACCTTTTCTTACAAGAGTTGCCTACAAAAACATTTGGGATAAACCAAGCAAGTAGTTTTTCACCCCACAAGTAGGCAATTTCTGGAAGGACAAACAAGGACAACTGCAGTTTGTTAAGGTGGTCAGAGGGGAAAGGGATTGCAAGCCAAGGTGCAAAGAGAAAATTACTTGAAAGCAGTTGCTGTGGGAGGTTAAATTAGGTAAGAGTGTACTTCGCTAAGAAAGAAAAAGAGCAGGTGGTAACTGGAAGCATCTCTATAAATGGCCTTATTCTGACAGGAATGAGAGCAACTGCATAGCAAATGTTCATAAAATAAAAAAAGATTCATTTAAACCAGTGGCCAAAGCATAACCAATTATTGCTGTGACACGGGAAGCAACAGCTGCAGAGACAAAGTCATGCTGTAGGCTCAGTCCTCGAGAAGCACTTGGGGCCCATCACTCCCTTAAAGTTTAGGTCTTCAGTTCCCTTCAGGTCCCTAGTTTGCCACACATCCTTCGTCAGGCATTGATGACAAAAATAACAGGAGGGAACGGGTTGCCCTTATTCCCTGAACAAGAAGTGCCATAATATGAGCTTGGACAAAGCCTGTTATTAACAGGAGACTGTCCAAGCTAAAAGATCTACTCCAGCTCATCTGGCATTTACCAGCATCTACACTAAGTGTGTGCTAAGGCAGCTTAAGTTTTGAAGGTGTTTACCTTGCCTTAGTCATAATGTTAAATTTTTACAGCTAGAGTTTAGAAGTGATCTTGCGATATTTTAAGCCCTTGACCTTTGTTTAGGGTGTATGTCTCTCTTAGCAATATCTATTTTAATGCAGGCTACAACTTCCAGACTATATGAGCAGCACAACAGTTTTGCTTTGGATGGCACATCGCTTTACCTTGCAGAACTCTGTTTTTAAGAAAAGGTTGTGTCAAAACCTTCCTCCTGAACCTCCCACTCACCCAGCCACCAAGTACTCATTATTCAGAAGTACAAGAGGGGTTCCCCCAGGGTTGACTGCTATCATGGGACCCTTTTGGAGCCAGTTTCATTCTGCCAGCCTAAAGACAAAGGCGCAGAATTTGGGGCAAGCCATCTTCCCCACAAAAGAGGCAAAATATCAGAACAGGTTTTTGTTGTTGTTGTTAAGAGTACTTAATCGACACATTCAGCTGGGTCTGCCTAGCAACAAGTTGGAGTTTTAAACTTGTATCATCCTACTTGTGTTCCCATGGCTACTGTCATGAACAGTGTGGTGGCAGCTGCACAAATCAGCACAAGAGTCCCAGGAGGGACATCTTTAAGATTCCCAGACAGAAAACAATATTGAGAAAGTACAAACGCTATACCTGATACGCCTGCCTGCTTTTACAGACCTTTACTCCCTCTGAAAGCACCCAGAGCAGCCCCTTCCTAAGGATGGGGAGATGTCAGTCAGGAGAACGGACAAGCACACTGGTATCCACAGATGATTTGCACTGTTTAGCTCAAAAATAAAAGCTTGGATTACAGGTGTGGCACTTCTAGCTTTCACACAGCTGCTAGCAAACTAAAAGCAGAACTATATACAACTCCAGCCAATGGCACCTGCTACGTGGGTCAGCAAACTCTCCACCTAAGGTGGGGAGGAGGTGAAAAATCAGTCCTCCCTCCATCTCCATTCACACACAGCCATGTGAGAGAGACTCAAACCAATGTTATTGATGAGAACAGAGGGATGAGTTTAGACCCCCAAAGGTGGAACTCAGAAGGATGAGAAAAACCTCCACATTTCACTGCAAGCTGCAAGTAAAGAGTTGCTTCAAAGGCAAAGCTGTTATGTAAGCCAGACTTTCCTAGTCCTGCCGCTTCAATTCTTCAAGAGCAGAAGACATTTCCTACTCAGGAGAGGTTTTTCTCAGCCTTTATCTTCCCCAATCCCCCTGTAGAACTGGAAACTCTCCATGCTTTCTCCAGGGACCAGTTAAGAGGGGAGGGCAGGCATCATGTCCCTGCATGCAAGCCTTGTTCATATGTATTCCCTAGAGATTTCTGAACCTAGAAGTCACAACTATGTTACGCATCTGTCACCGTGTGCTTTCAAACTAGGGTTATAAAGTCTAGGACACCAATTCAAGGTCATGTACACTAATAATTACTTTCAATACTCAACTTCCAAATCAAAGTCTCTATACGAACTAAACCCTAACCTGGTAACACATCTAGGCATTTAAAAGTATACGCACACGCTATCATGACAGGTTATCACACAGATACCTACAGACAGCAGAATCAAAAAGCTGCGACACACAGACACGTGGTTGGACTCCTCTAATTAGAAAACTACACTACAAAAATAAGCTGCTGGCTCTCTCAGATTATTATTTGTGAAATCCATGCAGGTGAAGAGCACAGAGATAAGGGACGTGGCAAGCAAGAAGAAATATCTTTAAGGATCAGCTCGCAACCTCATCCTCCTGCCCTGAATGGGGCAGGGGAATATTTTTATAGAGATACACCTGGTTACACAGAGTACATGAGACCCTGCTGATGTCCCCTAGAGGTACCTGCATGACAAAAAGGACAGGGCCGAAGGGGGAAGAATAGACTAGAATTTCCTCCTGAGAGGGGATTTTTGCAATTTTATCACACTGCTGCAGCCTCCTCCCCTGAGAGAGGCAACATTTACCAATACTTCCTTTATGAAGTTCAAAGAGCAAACTGCTACACAGAGCTGAATTTTTGAAGATACTTGGAAAGGCAGGTTAAACTCGCTTGTTTCATCTCAAACCCTTACAGAAGTGAAGCAAACCTATTGAGCTCGACCTACAATACTTAAAAAGCAGTGCCATCACAATCTGTTACATTTCAAAACAACCGGTGAGAGTAACACAAAAGCAGCCCAATTCTAGAACGTGCCAGAGAAAGTTTCATTGCCTTCACTAAGGCAGAGCACATCCTCTTGCACTTTCAAAAAGCACAAAAATGTCAAAAACTTTCATACGGAACCATAAATTAAAAGTTTGTAAAGTTTGAGGAAAGAGGCACTTAATCCAACATTTCTTAAGTTTTTTAAGACCTAGTTTAGTTGTATTTTTTAGTTGTATTTTCAGGAACTGAATTTCAAACTGTTCTTTCAGGTTTAAACACTTAAGAACATGAGATTGCTCATCTTGTTATACCATCAAGTCAAAGCCTTAAAAGACAAGGTCACCCAGTGCAGACAGAGGTACAGACACCTTAGGAAGAAGGCACACTCTAACTACTCCGAAGTTTTCTTTTTGATTTGGTCTCTAGACTCGATTAGCCACTACCATGTCTCAATCTTAGCTTACACTGGGAATGGGTAAGGTAAGCTTTGGCCATGACCAGAAATATCTGAGGGAAGCAGTGACTAGCACTAACAAGTTTCTGAGGAGCCAGTTACTTTAGATTTACCTGCGTGGCACACATCAAAAAATGTGCATTAAGGTTATAACACAGTTTAAAAAAAAAACATGCGTATGTCCAAGAAAACATTGTCATTTATACTACTCTGAAGGTATGTGACAGGACTAGAGCCCACTATAAGCCGCATTATACAGTGTGCCTTGATCAGAGAGGCAAAGATTTCCGAGCTAATTATAATGACTAATCACAGGGAGCTCTAAGCCTTCACTTGGCCAAGTCACAGACCTAACTAGGGCTGAAAACAAGAGTTTTAAGAGCAACTCATTAAGCAGCAGGAACCAGCTATGAAGAACAAAGCAGTCACTCTACCTAGTACTAATTCCAGTCCAGCCATTAATATATTTGTCAGTACATGAGACAGCTATTACCTCCACATACAAACACTGCATGTGCCAGACAGGGAAGGAAGCCACAGGCTTTGGCTGCACCAAGACTTGTTTGTTTACTACAACGTTAAGGTTCAAGAAGGATGCTCTCTGTACTATCTGAATGATGAGAAAGGTCCGAAGCCATGGCTTGGAATGAGATGGAGTAGGAGCTCTGCTCACCACTGGCAGCCTCTGCACCCATTCACAGGACAAGCGAACAGATCAGGTGAAAGCTAACTAACTACTGAGCCACGCAGGCTTAAAAATCATAGAATCATAGAATGGCCTAGGCTGGAAGGGACCTTAGAGATCATCTAGTCCAACCTCCCTGTTTTGGGCAGGGACGCCACCTCTCGACTAGACCTGGCAACACATGGGGACCAAGCGGGAATCGAACCGCACGACCTTGATGTTGATCCTTGTTGCCAGCACCGTGCTCAAACCACTGAGCTAACCGGCCCCCCTAAATGGTCTCCCTCAGGCAAGCAGCCCAGAGGTAAGAAAGGTATGGCCCCAAATCAACAGCTGTACTCCTGCCAGTGTGCCAGAGTCTCCAACCTGAGCACTGCTCTTCTTTTTCTCCAGGGTGGATATGCTAAAGCATCAGCATCTACAAGTCAGCCTCATTCTCCTAACGCAGCAGTGGTGGGACTGCACCCTCTCCTGCCGCAGTGACTGGACCAGCAGAACATACCAGTGATGGAACAAGATGAGGCTGAGACTCACCCATACACCAGCAGAGTTGCCAGCACAGTAAGGAGGCGGCAGGAGTCATCTCCCCCTTGCCCAGGCCTGCTGGGGACAAGGCTGACCTCAAGAACCCACTTCAACTGTACCTAAATGCCTATGGAGTTGAGACAGCCAAAAAAACCCAAGGTTTCAGCAGCAGCTTTTGGTTGAGCTCCCGTTGAGGAACTTCCCATCTGCTCTGCAATACAGCACGTACAGAGAGGCTATGACTTGTGGAAGAAGGAGGGCAAGACAAATATAACCCACAAGGGACTAAGGGGCTGAGCAGACTACAACTAAGGGAAATAAAAACAACAACCAACTTTCTGGTGGGAGAAGCTAAGAGAAAACCTACATCACCTTATTTTTC
>NW_009736770.1:684-5193 GCF_000703405.1 Apaloderma vittatum | reverse complement strand
CTCTTTCTGGGGACGACACACACCTCAGACAACTGCAAAAGGACCGAGGCATGGTTTATTGAGATACCAGGCAGTCCCTGTCAGCCCAAACACACTGGCCATTAGTACATTATGGTTTGGTATTTCTGATTAGATAAAACATCCTCATAATTCTCTCTTCTTTTCCAAAGAGACTGCTGCACTAAGGGAGTTCCCGCCTGTTGCGTTTAAGGCAAAGTCATTTCAGGAGGTGAGATAGCTTTCCAGGATACCAGTATTTCCAGTTTCAGGAGCTTGGTTTTGATTTTTCCACTTGCTTAGATGGAGATCCCAAAATCTCACCTAAAAAAAGCACACTTTGTTCCCCAGGCCCTTTCTGATGAGTCCATTCATCTAAACACCATTTTCTCTTACACTGGTTGGGTACTCAAGACTATTTGCAAATTATTAGGACTGTTAGGAGCAGGACTATTTGCAAACAAAGAAACAGAACCAGCTGTCTGGGAGCCAGACTTGCCAAGTACAAGTCATAAGGGGGCTTTTAACAGCCTCTTGTTAAAGAGTTACAGTCCTTATTGCATAGACCAATAGGTGTTTCTGCCAGGAATCCCCTGAAGTAGCTGAAGACACAACTTAATGAAACACGGTCTTTACAACCACCAGAGAAATACAGCTGTTTTAGGGAAAGCCACCCAGGGTCTGTCCCATTATTCTATTTTCACCTTTGATTCTAAATAGACAGAGGGTGGGCACATTTTAACAGCCAGAGTTGGATGGCTGATGCATCAGCTTCCTTCCCTAGGACACGACCACCTTCCTATCAGGCACTGCAGATCAAAGACAGAGAGGACTCTTCCCCCACCCCCCCCATCCTTCTTAGACACAACTACCCTGACAGAGTTTCTGACTACTCTGATAAGGGTTGCTGGTTTCTCCCCCCTCCTCTCCAACCCATTCATTTTTTGGCAACACCAAAATAAAAGTCTTGGCCATAAGGGAAGGCCAGGAAATACCAAGAGTTTGTGCAGGAGCACACAGAGCAGAGCTAACAGTGTGGATCGGAGAACAAGCTCCTCAAGTATTAGTGACATTCTGGCAGTGAGCACCTTCCAGTAGGTTTTTTCTGCAACTAGAGGTGAAAGCACTACAGACTATATCCTTTCAGCATTTTTTTACTTTAATTGTTACAGCACAAGAACAAAAAAACTGGGAAGGGAGCAACATTGCAAACAAGGGACTGAAGTCTCCCAACTGACACACGTGCCAACTTTAGATCTGTACAACAAGACACTATTGAGTCAAACCGGCTTCTGCTCTTCTGTTTCCACTGGAAATAGCCCCAGAAGCTGCTTTCCAGATAACCAGCACAAGTGATGTCCAAAGGTATGAGACACAGCTTCTGTTCCTACTTGCTATCACAACGAATGAGGCAGTCTAAAGTTGTAGTGCTCCAATCATCTGCCTTTCACACGTCAAAATTCAGGAGAGATCATTCTCTTTAGGGAGTTATTTAACACTCCTCAAAATTATGGAAGCTTTAATCTTTACTTAAATTCACTGGCTGTGCTCTTCCTCCTATTTTCAGTGTGCAAATAGCATAAATTAATAAGCAACAAGTAAACTGGTCAAGTACAAAATCAGTGCTTTCCCATATGAAAGATTTTTATTTAGCTTTAGGATATGCAATGTTTCCTTCCACTGAGTCTTTCCATTAACAGGACATGTGGGTTTCATTTGTATGCATTAAAAGAACCATAACAGATTTCCCTCTTCAAAACCTTCAGTGTCTCAGACCAAGAACTGACAAGAAATGCTGACCTACCAATATCAACCTTTGTTCAATGCACAGAATTTTTGGCTGGCAAATATTTGACTCTGAGTTCTAATAAGAAGAGAAGAAACAGGACAGACAATAGCATTTTTTCACATCACATCTGTGAAATCAGGACCAAACAGTGAAACACAGCTGAAGTGCAAGCTTTACCGAATCCAGAAAGCTCTGGCACAGGATTTTCAGCCCAAAGTTTTGCCTGTTCCTCTCCCTAGCTGAATTGACTTGTTTAATAAACACATTGTTTCTGCAAAAGCCTTGCCTTCACTCTGCAATGACTCTCACCACACAAACAATAGACACATAAGTACTACACCAATAATAGAGGTGCAAGTTTTTGAGAGAATACAAGATGTGGGATCAAGGCAGTGATAACTTAGCGATCGGAACAAGTATGAAAGATCACGATTTTAACTTTGGCAAAGAACCTACAGGCCCTGCCAGCACACGGAACAGGTCTTGCCACCGTAAAGAGATTTACTAAAGGAGCTATACGGACCACCTCCTTCAGAGGATTCCAGCCATGAGCATCTCTACAGTCAAAGAATCACATCAGGCCCATCCTCAGCCACTGCCACAGCAAGTTTTTGCCACAAGGAGTATGAGAAACTTGCATTAAGATATTTTAATCCAGAACGAGAACTGCTATTTTCTGGTTCTAAGGACGAAGCAAAAACAAAGAAGCACAACCCTTAACCATTTAGCACTCTCCATGATCCTCCACACTAACCAAAATGCGCTGAGGTCCCTTCCCTCCCCAAACCCAGGTAACCATGGAGGAGACACTCTCTTCACTTCCAGCCCATACCATATGGTACTTTTTCACTGTTCTTTGGTTATTTAATTCATGAAACCCTGACCAACATCCCCCCACTGCCTTGTTCTACCACTCTTTTCTCCCATAGCCTCACAGAAAAGGATTTCAGAAAAGCTTTCCTGATTTTACTGCTCTTTGCTATAGCTCGCATGTAGCTGAGAAGTGAAAGAAAATTAAATGTTTTCTCTGCCCCACGCCTGGGGACAGAGGACACCCACGCAAGAATGCTGATGTAAGAATTAGCAGTTACAGACATACCTCAGTCAAACCCAAGGTATAAATGAACATTAAGTTTAAATAAAGACAGACAAGGCCTAGTCTCTCCCATTTTCCTCTCAGACTCAGCTAGGCAGCACGAGCCCTCCACGTTTTACCAGCCAGGTAACCTGAAGGTGAAAGCCTCTACAGCTCTGCACCAAACAACCTTCTAGCTTCAGGACCCTTTGGTCAACCAACCTTTAAAATTTCTAGTAAGAAACAGACACAGCATCTGTGCACCCTGATAACACTACTCCATTGATTTGACTTTGAAATTACCAGAGAGACCAGACAATTTAACAGTTTCAGTCAAAAGGTCTTAGTGCAGTGCATTAGGCTTATTTAGGGTTTCCTTTCTCAAACAGAGAAACAAAAGAGCCATAACAAATAAACACAACGTGGCTATTTAGCCTTCAGGACAGAAAAGAGATCACAAAATTCAGGAAACAACGTTGCAGTGCAAAATTACTCCTATGTAATCCCACAGGCCAGGAAACCAACTCTTCAATATCCAAGCAGACAAAAGTTCACCTCAGACTTGTTAAGTAAAAAGTATACTTTCAGGGAAAAAAAAGTAAATAGAGAGACCAGTAAAGGAGGATCCGATGCCCATTCAGGTCATCAAAGTACTGATCAGTTACTTCAGATGAATCCACTAAGAGCTTGCTGTATTACACAGCTTACTCAAACAAGAGCGCCTGCTGATGCTGTTAGGGTATGTATAACTCAGAAGAAAATTTGCTTCCCCACATCCCACACTTCCCCCTCCCTTCCAGTCCACACAGCACAGAAAGCAATAACCTTTGTATAGGTCACTGTACAGCTATAAGTTAAAACCAGAACAATGTATAATAGAGCACATAACAGTGAGGAAGGGGCGCATAGTATTTTTCCCCTCCACCTATTATGTGAGAGAAACGAATTGCACAAAAGAGCGCAATTCACAGGGGTGACCGAAAAGCCCAAGTATTGTTGCGATACCTGGCTAATAGCCAGCATGATGCACGTTGTGTGTTACAGAAATGTTGTGTTTGACCTACAGATTGAAAAACAGTGTCAACTGCTGCCTAACTAACAGCTCCCCCTCCCTCCTCCCCCACTTTTTCTCCTCCTCCTTCCCTCTCCCTCCTCCCTTCCTCCTCCTGGTCAACCAAGAAATGGAGTTCCCATGTGCCAAGACCTTGTCTCTTATTTTGTCAAGAAAGGGAGGGGGGATGGAGTGGGGGAAGATGATTCTGTAAATAAATACAAGTAATACTGAACTTCAGGTGGAAAAAAAAAAAAATCCTCTTTCCCCTCCTCCCCTCCCCCCACCAAGACCTTAACAGTTAAGAACAAACATATATATTTAACCATAAAAAAAGGCATCCAACATAATAGCGCACAGTCCGAAGACAATCCTCGAGAAACCTTTTTCCTGAATCCACACAACAGTAACTCTCAGGATTATTTGATAAGGAGACACCGTGGCTTTCCTACACCATTCTTTTTGTTTTAAGGCAAGAGGTGCGGAGGATTCAATTAAGTTTGGGCTGGGCAAAGGAACAACTCCAAACGCTAGGATCTCCAGACAGGAGGAGGGTTTTCGCTAGCTTCAACCTCCACTTACAAAGGAACAATACAA
>NW_009736770.1:0-653 GCF_000703405.1 Apaloderma vittatum | reverse complement strand
CACCATAAAAAAAAGAAAAAAAAAAAAAAAAAAAAAAAAAAAAAAAAAGCTTAGATTTCAAACTAAGGAGGTCAACAGCCTGTCTTTCTATACACGGAGATACATCAGTAGTACTAACATGCTTCCAGCACCTGCCTTTCAGCACAGCCCCAATTCCTTTGTTTGCTCAAAATTTGCTTCCATACCACTTTAAATTAGCCTACAAAGAATCGCAGCAGAATAGCTGGAATGTGAAACATATTTTTTTGGGGGGCGGGGGGAGGCGAACAGCTTCTTAGGATGAGAGAAAATTAAAATACAGACCTAAGTCGACTTCTAAATAGCTTCGAATAAATTATATTTACAACTTGATGCCTTCTAGTTCCACCCCTACCACACAGACATGCGAGTCCAGGAGATGGTTTAAAAAAAATTTAAAAAAAAAGGAAAAAAGTAAAGAAAAAAAAGAGAAAGAAAAAGAAAGAAAGAAAGAAAGAAAGAAAGAAAAAAAGCCACCCAACTGCCATCTCCTGCCTCCTCTAGCCCTGCCAGCTTCCCTGTTCCTCCCTGCCTGCAAAGCGCCCTCTGGAAACCATCGAGACTTCTTTTATCAGCCCTGGGTGTTGCGGCGGGGAAGGGAGAGGGGGGGTTCTTGTTCTTGCTCTGGGTTTTCG
>NW_009736769.1:0-8770 GCF_000703405.1 Apaloderma vittatum | reverse complement strand
AGATGATCTTTAAGGTCCCTTCCAACCCCGATAATTCTATGATATTATGATTCGATGTTAATAATGAGAAATATATTGTCTATCAGGGCCTGATGGAAATTTGCTACCTAAAAGCCTTCTAACAAGCAGCAGCAATGAACTATGTAACAGTTGCGTTGTGAGATGGGTCCGTACACACATTGTGACACTTTGAGCGAGACTTATCTCTGAGAATGGAATGCAAGACTACTGTGAGATAAACAGGCACAGGGTGCTTCAAGATTGTAGACGTGCTTGTCAGCAAGAACAAGGGAATATAGGCTATGGTTCACCAAAAAAACATGATAATGAGGAGGAGGACTACAGGCCTTCCTCCAGAACACCCCGGCCCACAACCATCAGGCGGCACTGAGCATGCGACAAAAGGAGGAGGTCCAGCACGCTTATCTTAGAACTAGCCCAGCCTACCCCCATGAATATGTATGGTTTTGTGTAATAAATATTTGTCTGCTTGTAGAAATGGTGTGCAAGCTTTGAAGACAGATCACCTTGCACCCGGTGCTGAACAAACATACCTGCTTTATAACTCTCTGTGAGTTGTAGAGTTAGTTTCTGCGTGTCAACTGCTGATTCCATTGGAAGGAGTCTTTAATTCAAGTAGCAATTACCTGTACTCCAGCACATGGGTCTCCTCATGATAAACAGTGCTGTAGCTGATGATAACTCAGGACTTTTTAAGCAATAAATCAGCAACATATTAGTTCAACTGTGAAGAAGACCGCATATTTACTTGCACTTTCAGCTTCCCAGTTAGGAACACCTTCTTGCTACCATAGTTACAGCTGAACAAATGCCATGTTAGAACAGAGTGGTTTGTAGCATTACATTGAAATCCAGACAAATGCCAGTAAAACAGCTTAAGAGCCTCCAGAGAAACTGGAGCTGAGTTTCTCTAGTGCGCCTGCTTAACACAGCACAGTACAGCAGAAGACAGGAGTTACAATAAGTTATAACTACTCAGTTTCATAGAATCATCATAGAATGGCCTAAGCTGGAAGGGACCTTAGAGATCATTTTAATCCAGCCTCCCTGCCGCCAGGGATGCCACCTCTTGACTAGATCTGGCAACATATGGGGACCGGACGGGAATCGAACCCGCTACCTTAGCGTTGTTAGCGCCACGCTCAACTGACTGAGCTAACCAGCCCCCTGTAAGAACTTGAAAAGTTGTAAAGTCAGAATAATAACACAACGGACTCCACTCTAAACAAAGAACCAATTAAACAAAAACAATTTTGTTACACATATAATTCTTTGCAAAATAGTATGCTGCTTATAATATTTATGGTACTCTTGAAATGCCGGAGGCTTTATGATCTGCTTCACTCAGGCATCCCTTTTCTTGATTTGCACACACTCCTGAAGTTCAGAGCCTGTTTTTCTTAGTCACCTGAGACAGCGTTCAATGATTATGTGAATTATTATCCTTCGTAGTTTTCAGGGGCCAAACTCAAAAATAAAGGAAAGCTAGTAATAGTTTTCACCGGCTTTCATATATGTTTTTCCAAATTAAAACATTAATATCTATCTTAGTGTACCTAGTGATCCATTATTTTTCAGTATCTCTCTATTAGAGACAAAACTCCAGAAATATCAGTGTCCCAGCAGAGAAGGGGTCTGTGGCTCATGCTCACCTGAGGGGTGAGATCTAGCAGACTGAGTAACAGATAACCCACAGAAGCAGCAAATGTGTCATTCTGCTTCCACTATTTTACACTTAAATGGAAATCAGCATCTGTAGTGCAATAGCAAAAGCTAATTTGACTGAAGATTAAAGTTTTTTTCTCTCCCTGCACCTCACTTATTTTATCACTTCTTCCCCAAGACAGTAACAATATTTCATATTAGTTCATTATCTAAAATTATCCATGTAAACAATACTAGTGATGGTGTAAGAAAATCAACAGAATAATAAACAGGTTTTGACTTGCTTTAATTTTCAAATTAAACCCTAATCTTGTTACTTAGTTCGTATTTAGTTAACATAATTGCTTTTCATAGCTACTTTTATTAGAACAAATAATGCCACAATTTTCTGGCACATCTAACTCACAGCCAGCTGCTGCATTTCTGTCAGTTCTAGCCTTTATACATATTTTACAGGTCCACAAGGTGAAAAGAGCCAATAACACGAATTTAAACATGTCTGGCATTCCACTAAAGCAGTTGGGCATTTGAAGTCTGGTGCAAAGCATCAATTACATTATCTATTCATGAGGAAACATGGGGAGAGAGAAATTGAATAGAACCAAAGTTTAACCCGCTAATCATGCATACAAACTTGATTCTAAGGGGTAACAATGTAATGCACTCTATTAGTAGCAGATTGTACACAGGTTTTATTTTTAGTAAGTCCTTATTTTCTGTTAAGTCACCCTTACTTTCAGCTAGAATTTCTTCAAGGCATAACAAGAAATACCTCTTTCCCAAGAAAAAAAAAATCACCTGTTTTAGTCTGGCTTTAGTTTTGTTTTGTTGTTGTTGTTGTTGGGTGTGATGTTTTATTTTTTGTGACCTGCTTAAAAGAGGTTTCAGCTTTTCCTGTTATCATAACCATTTTTGCTCTAGACAAAATTAATAACCTGCTATATCTTTGATATTTGGAGATGGTCACATGGGCTACTAACACCTTCATAGAAAATGTACTTTTACATAGGGAAAAAACAAAAAAAAAAAAAAGGAGAAAAGAAAGCAGAAATGCAGGGGAGAGAGAACACTAGAAATGCAGATCCTGAGACCAGTTGGGGCATCTTTGTTTTCCATGAATTGACTGTAGTGCATCATCTGCTTCTGAGCTGCTGGTACACTTTACATTTCATTCCTGAAACAGATGAGATGTGATATTTTTTCCTGGGAGAGTGAGAACTTGAAGGCTGGCCTTTCACACAGTGAAAAGGTTTTCACTTAACATCCCTCTATTTCCCAGATATGTGCTACAGGATATATATAGATATATAGATATATATATAGATATATATAAGAGAGAAGAATAAAGTACTGACTGTGGTGTTGCTTTGGTCCTCACTTTAGGAAGATATACCTAGATGGTCACAAACCTCTTACCCCCACCCATACATTTTCTGCAGATAAGAGCAGTTAGTTTTCAAACTACATCTATATCTCATGTAAGTATAAAAAGCTCTACAAGAAATAAATAACTGCAACCATACCTTAAGCAAACATTTTCTTAAGTAGTAAAATTTATTAATCCATCTACTCCTAAACTGTAGCAATATCAACATTTTGCTTTATTTGACAAAATGTTTCAGGATTTATGCAAAAAATACATGTGGAAAAATATCTTTGAGAATACAGGATTCAAGTAGAGTAAGAAAGACCTTGTGATGAAAGTACGGAATCGAGGTTTGGGAAATCTGGACTCAATTACTTATCAGAAAACTCTCTGTAAATGTGGGAGGCTCTGAAAATAGGAGAAGAGTAAGGCTAAGTTTTTTCTTCCCTCTATCTCACTCATTTATATTGCAAAACTGAAGGATAAGGACTAAATCTAGCTACATGTTTCCACAGCAATACTATCAGCAATCATAATCTGGACTGCTAAAGACTTTTGTTCTGCACAAAAATTAAGACACACTGCAAAATTAAGAATCCTTCTTTGTAATAAAAAAAACACAGAGGACTGAAAAAAGACATTTGATATTTTCTTGGGAAAAAAGACAGAACAGAAACACTTCAAAATGTTTAATTATTCATTCAATAATATTTTTTAACTTCTCACAAGATTGGAATGTTAAAAAGAGTTTGAATCGATTTTCAAGTACTTCCAGTTTTTCTAGGTTCAATGTGACATTTCACTTTCCTTTCTATAAGGAAAGGAATCTAGAGCTAGAGCAGTTTTTTCAATTCACTCACTGAAGTAAAAATGAGAGTAATAAAACTGATTGCAAACAAAATTTAGATTTTCTTTATTTTCTTTAGTAAATTAGAAGCAAAATTATAATTTTGGATAAAAATTAAAAACATTTGTCAACTCACACCGAAATAGTCTCATTTGTCTTTCCAGTTACAATTTTAATACTTTTTAAATAAAACTGAAGTAAAATTCAAATTATACCTCTTTTAAAAATATAAATGACTAGGCAATGTCAAAATAAGATATTTAATAATTTTCAATACTTTGCCCAAAAGTGAGTACCCAAAATCTTTGAATGGGTTCACCTTTACAGTCTACTAGAATCCACATTTTTCATTTGGAAAAAAAAAAAAGAAAAAAAAATTAATATCTATCAGGCATGCAAAGTGAAATGAGAGGAATTTAAAAACTCTGAACCAGAAACCTAATTTGTGCACCCTAAAGCACAGAGTCTTTTTCAAAATGTTGGAAACAGTAGAACTCTGGAAGGAAAGCTAACATTTACCCCAAACGTTCCTTGTTTCATAGCTATGGTATTACCCGCCACTTCCAAAGTCTTCCCTGCATTTTACATTTCAGTGCAGTCCAGTGTTGGCACTTTTCAGCACTTTATAACCACTGTTCCCATACACTAAGTCCTCAGTAACATCAGGTCTGTGTTTATGTTTTGTTCTAAACAAAATGCTTTTCTTGCGTATTTAGCTTCTAATGATAAGATACACATGAACGACTAAACAACTGGCCATGGCTTCATCTATAAGCATTACCTTTAAATATCACCTTTTCTTGATTTAAATTTTAAGCATATTGTCAGATGATTCACAGGACTGCTAAGGGCAACACTCTTTGCACTTCCTCTTGTTAAAGGGTTTTTTGTTTGGTTTAGGGGACGTAAGTTTTAATAGTGTTTAATATGACTTTTATTTTCAGCATATCACACTACTCCCATGAAAACAGAAAACAATAAGAAACAAATCCTGCTGTTTCTGTTAAAATCAAACTCCTGGCAAAGTAATTTCAAGATTTTTGGTGGTTTTTCCCTTAGTGGGAGTTTTCAACACCCCTGTGTGCCAGTACACAGCCCTTATTCATTTCAAAATCTATCTAGCCACCATGTCTCAGTTTTTAGTACTTTTTGTTGTTTGTATTATGGGAACAAGAGCAAGCTGGCTTTTAACTCCCAACCTTACCAGTGGCTGAAGAAACAAAAGCAAAGAAGAGCTGCCCTGATCCCAAAGAATTTATAGCCTAAGAATAAAACAGGAGACAAGTGAGAATAGGTAGCTGGCAAAGGGTCTAACAAGAAGGCTTTGATAAGAATTACAGATACATGTTCAAGCTAAGCATAGTCACATTTGTTGATATCAAGGACCCGTTTTAGTCAAGCAGTGATTCTTTCTCCAGTAGGTGACGTCCTCTCATCTTGTTAAATGAGACATATTAACACAGCACAGATCTCTTTCCGGTTAGTTGGAGTGTATTTATTCAGAAGAAACAATACTGAGTTTCTCAGCTTTGATAAATACTTAAGGAAATAAGTCCTAATGTCCTTTTCCCCCAGGCACATGAAACCAAGTTTAGTCATCATACTTGAGTATTTGGTGCCAGTGCATCTTCATGAATGTCACTGCCAATAATTAACAACTCAAAGATTGGGAATTCACTAGTTGCATGGCAATAAACTTAAGCTATGAGTAAGTAAATTGAGATATAACATTGATATAAAGGTGATGCTGCTGAAAGCATTGCTAATATGTAACCTTGGTGCCTGGCAAAAAAAAATGTTTTAATAGTTTTCTTTACTTAACAGTTACTCATTTCAAAATGTCCTCCTCTAAATGTTTATAATCTGCTTTGGTGCAGTGCAGAGGAAATGTATTTCTTTGACACATTTATTCTTTTAACAGTTTTCATTTGAGAACATTTCACTGTGTGAATGTACATTTTAATTTGGTGCAAAAGGAATTCATCGTTTTGACAGTTTTATTCTTTAATGCCTATTCATTTAAATAGGACTTCAGTCTGCAAAGATGTTTACAAGAAAACTCTAGAAAGAGTGCACTGCAGGTTGAATAAGTCCATCACATTAGATGCTTCAAAGAGCACAGTTTACTTTCTCATCAGTAACATGGCACCTACCCAAAATCTTCATTTATCTTTATAACTTAACTAAATTGTCTCAAAATGACAAGAAAAAAAAAGGGTGCTAAACAAGGCTTAAATATGTTCCATTAGAGGAGAGAGGGAGAGAGACAAAGGCACCATGTTTGCCAGATGAAACTAGCTTTACTGGAGAGAGATTTTCCACACATTAGAATCTCCCCTATCAGTCTGGTAAGAACTACAGATAAAGGGCTCTTAACTCATCTCCAACAGTGTAAATCAGAAGCAATTCATAAGCTCTGTAGGTTTGCATCATTTATGAGAAAAAACAGGATTGAGCTTATGTTCTTTAAGAGGGAGTTTAGAGTTCAAAAGGACACTATACAAGCAAATTCTGAAATTTCATGTGATCTTCCAGCATCTAGGGAAAAATACATTTTCATTGAACTTAAGCTGTTAATGATCAACACGGGAAATAGAGGGGACTTTGCACATTTATTTAAAGATATTTTTTCTTTGTATAGTTCAAAGGCACAGTGCTACTCAATGAATAAGCTAAACAGCATTCAATAAGGCCTTAACAGTTAATGCCTAATGGTACATTTCTAACAATGACCTATGTGATGCTGTAAGGAAGAAAAGAGAAACTCTATATCTTAGGACATATTTAATCAAACAAAGACTCAAGCCTTACCTGCTCACAGCAAACAAACCCAAGACGTTAGTTATTTTAGGAGCTTCATTAGAGGCACTAAGTAAGAAAAAAGAAATTGTACAATTCCAATGGAACAAGGGGTTTCTGAAGTTCTACAAAATACAGTAAACCAATTCACACTAATGATGGCTTTTGAAAGAATTTCATCAGCTGCTTGTATATACTTTTAAAGCCATAATGGTGGTCTCAATTTTTAAAGAACTGCTTCCAACATTCTGAAAGAAATTTTAAGATCTCTTCAGAAATGTTTACTTTCAAATTTCTGAAAATTAGCTAGTTATAAATCATAGAATCATAGAATCATAGAATCGTAGAATGGCCTAGGTCGGAAGGGACCTTAGAGATCATTTAATCCAACTTCCCTGTTATGGGCAGGGATGCCACCTATTGACTAGACCAGGCATACAAGAATAGATTTACAAGAATGAAAACATTCTATATTACTACTGATCTAGGAAATAGTAGAGAGTTATTATAAATGTCCTACATTTTTACCTGAAGTTTGAAATATGTCATGTTCCATTGCATTATATTTTGAGTTGTCTATTCAAAAGTGCATGTTAACAACATAGTTTCTGTTGTATCTCCTGGAAGATCTGTACAGTCAAATTTTGACTAATCTGTAGAAGACATAGTGCTTAAGCACCTGGTTCTCACCAACAGGGAGGGACTGGTGGACAATCTTAAGCTCTTGGGCAGCTTTGGCTGCAGTGACCATGAGATGGTGGAGTTTAAGATCGTAAGGGCAGCAAAGAAGGGGAAGCTCAGCAAGCATGTGTAATAAGCAGAGAGAATTAGAAATCTGTGTGCGGTTGGAGAGCCACCCTCTCATTGCTTTTACAGAGATGTGATGGGATAACTAGCATAACTGGAATGTGGGCCTTGATGGCTCTGTCCTTTTTAGGAAAGACAGGCCAAAAAGGTGAGATAGTGGAGTTGTTCTTTACGTGAGAGAGCTGCGGATGAGGAGCAAATTGAGAGTTTGTGGGTAAGAATTAAGGGGCAGGCTAGCACAGGTGATACTGTGGTGGGTGTCTATTACAGACCACCTGATCAGGAGGACCATGATCAGCAGTGACCATGAGATGGTAGAATTCAGGATCTTGTGTGGTAGGAACAGAATATCAAGCAGGATTGCTACTCTGGACTTCAGCAGGGCCAACTTTGGCCTTTTCAAGCAATTTCTAGGGGAAACCCCATGGGACAGGGAACTGGAAGGTAAAGGGGCCCAAGAGAGGTGGTCAGTATTCAATGACGACTTCTTCCAGGCTCAGGATCAGTGCATCCCAACAGGTAGGAAATCAAGAAAGAGATCCAGGAGACCTGCATGTTTAACCAGAGATCTGCTGGATAGACTCAGATGGAAGAGGAGGGTATATAAATAAGGAGGGGCTGGCCACTTGAGTGGAGTATAGGACTGCTGTCAGAGAATGTAGGGAGGCAATTAGAAAAGCTAAGGCCTCCTTGGAATTAAAACTTTTGAGGGAGGTCAAGGACAACAGAAAGGGCTTCTTCAAATACGCTGCCGACAAAACAAACACTAGAGGCAATGTAGGCCCTCTGGTGAATGAGGTGGGTGCCCTGGAGACAGAGGACAGAAACAAGGTAGAGTTACTGAATGCCTTTTTTGCCTCTCACTACACTGTTGGAGACTGTCCTCAGGTGCCTCAGTCCCCTGAGGACTCAGAGGAAGTCAAGATAAAGGAGGAGTTTGCCCTGGTTGAGGAGGACTGGGTTAGGGATCAATGAGGAGACTTGAACATCCATAAGTCCATGAGGCCCTGATGGGATGCACCCATGGGTGCTGAGGGAGCTGGCAGAGGTCATTGCTAGGCCACTCTCCATCATCTTTGGTAAGTCGTGGGGAACAGGTGAGGTGCCTGAGGACTGGAGGAAAGTGAATGTCACCCCAGTCTATAAGAAGGGCAAGAAGGATGACTTGGGTAACTACACACAGGTCAGCCTCACCTCCATCCCTGGAAACATGATGGAAGATCTTATCCTTGGCGTTATCTCTAGGCATATCAAGGATAAGAAGG
>NW_009736768.1:0-36423 GCF_000703405.1 Apaloderma vittatum | reverse complement strand
AGAGAGGTTGTGGAGTCTTCTTCTTTGGAGATACTCAAAACCTGCCTGGATGCATTCTTGTGCGATCTACTGTAGGTGATCCTGCTGTGGCAGGAGGGCTGGACTAGATGATCTTTTGAGGTCCCTTCCAACCCCTAACATTCTGTGATTTTGTGTGATTCTCTGATTCTATGAGTAGGTCAGAGGAGGATAGTGAGAAAATAAATACAAACAGATCTTCAAAAATATCTTTCCCCCACCCTTCCCTTCTTTTCTACTGCCTCCTCCCTGCTGACGGCACAGTGGGGCAGGGATGAGGTTGAGGTCTGTCCATTATACATCATCCATGATGCTCCTTCCTCCTCAGGGAGAGGACTATTCTCTGTCTTCCCCTGCTGCCCTGTGGTGTTCCTTTCATGGGAGACAGTCCTCCTCAAACTTCTCCAGTGTGAGTCCTTCCCCCAGCTGTGGGTCCCCCTCCATGCGCTACAGTCCTTCCAGCCACAGACTGCTCCAGCACAGACTTCCCTTGGAGTCATGGCATGTTTCTGGGTCATCTTCTACTCCAGCAAGGGGTCCTCCACTCCCCCGTGGAGTCCTCCATGTGCTTCTGGATCCTGGGTCATTCACCACTGCTAATCTCTTCAGACTGTCCCAGCTGGTGATCTCATCATGCGCCTCAGTGAGACTGCTGTTCTGGTGCCTTTTTGCCCCTTCTTCCTCACTGACTTTGGTCACCTCGTCTTTGCTCCTCTCATCTCCCTCTCGTCTCCAAGACAAACAACTCCCCAACATATAAGACAGAACAAAGAGGCTGGCCGAACAGGTTTCCACTCTTAAATACATTGATGGCAGAGGTGCTGCTTGGCCTGGCCTTGGCCAGAGGCCAATCTGCCTTTTACCTGGGCTGGGGGAGGCTCTGGAAGCTTCACTAGAAGCCACACCCACAGCCACCTCACTACCAAAAAGTCCTGCTAGACACAAACCTATCGCAATAATTTATGCATTTCTTTTATTAATTGGGTGAATGATCGTCTGGGAAGTTAATTCTTCCAAATTGATTAAAATAGTCTTTCCTTTAACAAGTGTATACTACCTGAAGTACAATAATTCTGAAATAAGAGAATATGAGCTCTTAAAAATATTACTGAAAAAGTGACAAATTGCATCAGTTTGTAACACTGAGCAAAACAAACAGAATCCTAATCACAGTGAATATATTCAGAACCAGTGAATAAAATCAAGAGTCAAAGAAGCAGAAGTCAAATTAAACATTTAAAGATGCCTGAAAGAATCAAATTATTAAACGACTTATATTGTAATGAGTTTCATCAGAGAATTGAATCAGGTATGGAGGTAAGATGCGATTTTATGTGCACTTTTTGTTACTATGCAGATGGTCTGAATAAAACAGAAAAACTTCAGAATATGGAGATAGAGAAGAAAATACTTGTAGTAAGCATCATGAATATGTTTTATACCTGATAATAGAAAAATGGCTGATTTTTTTTATAGCTATCTAATCAATAAATGTCTAACGATAAAAGAGTTGAAAAAGACACAGAACCCTAGAAATGTGAAATAATCTTCCACGATCTTCTCTGTGTTTTCTTTCCATTCCTTGGGAAATCTAGTAAAAGTTGGCATTTGTATTTTGAAAGAGGGAAAAACATAAGTATTAAATAATGCAACTTAAAGTTAGAATTAAATTTGGTAGTACATTTAAGGCGCCAGTCTGTAAAGCACCTCAGGACATAGAAACTCCTGCACTAAAAAATTTTGATAGAAATGGCAGGGCAGGGAATACAAAACTTAGTATATTCTTGGTAAAAAGAAAAAAAGTAATAAATTTTGTCCAGACAAAAACAACTACTTATTCTGCAAATTATAAGATTATATATTTTTATAACTTTGTGGCTGAGCCCAAAGAGTTGATGAATGGAGTTCGATCCAGTTGGCATCCGATCATGAGTAGTGTTCCCCAGGGCTCAGTATTGGGACCAGTTCTGTTCAATATCTTTACCAAGGGATGAGGGAATTCAGTGCACCCTCGAGAAGTTTGCAGAAGTCATGAAGCTGTCTGGGAAGGCTGATCTGCTGGAGGGTAGGGACACTCTGTAGAGTGACCTGGACAGGCTGGATTGATGGGCCAAGGTCGATTGCACAATTTTCAACAAGGGATTGCTGGGTCCTGCACTTGTGTCACAACAAGCCCAGGAAATGCTACAGGCTTGGGGAAGAGTGAAAAGCTGCCCGGTGGAAAAGGATCTGGGGATGTTGGTGGGTAGCCGGCTGAACATGAGCCAGCAGTGTGCCCGGGTGGCCAAGAAGGCCAGTGGCATCCTAGCCTGTATCAGAAGTAGTATGGCTAGCAGAACTAGGACAGTGATTGTCCCCCTGTACTCGGCACTGGAGAGGGTGCATCTTGAATCCTATGTTCAATTTAAGGGCCCTCACTACAGGAAAGATATTGAGGTGCTACACTGTGTCCAGAGAAGGGTAATGAAGCTGGTGAAGGGTCTAGAGCCCAAGTCTTATGAGGAGAAGCTGAGGGAACTGCGGTTGTTTAGCCTGGAGAAAAGGAAGTTGAGGGGAGACCTTACTCTCTACAACTACCTGAAAGGAGGTTGTAGTGAGGTGGGCTCATCTCTTCTCTCAAGTAACAAGCGATAGGATGGGAAGAAATGGCTTCAGGTTTTGCCAAGGGGAAGTTTAGTTTAGATTTTAGGAAGAATTTCTTCACTGAAAGGGCTGTGAAACACTGAAAGAACTTGCCCAGGGAAGTGGTGGAGTCACCATTCCTGGAAGTGTTTAAATCACTTGTAGATGTTGTGCTTAGTGACATGGTTTAGTGACGGCCTTGGCAATAGACGCAATGGTCTTAAGGGTCTTTTCCAACCCAGATAATTCTATGACTCTAAGAAGAGAAGAAAAACAGTTCCGTGAAGCACATCTATCCTTCAGCTATAAGAGAGTTAATTTATCATCAAACACCCAGTAATTTAGTGCTACATTGGTGAACAAAAGGGACACCCAAAGCACTGATTAAAAGCTTGCACATACCATTTTTTCTACAGCTAACAGTAATTACTCCCTCCACACATACCTTTGATTGTTACTACAAAACTGGATTTCAAGTTAAAGTTAAGGAATACTCTTACAGTTTTACAGAAATTAAACATTACTAATGAATAACTTATAACTTGTTAGGACTACAAGAACACTAAAGTTTTTTTTGATTTCTTATACGTCTGTTGAAAGTGCGATATAAAACAGCCTTCCATGCTCTCTATTTGAATGCAAAATTTTAGGTGGAAGATAGTTTAGCAGGGGTTATTTATGAGCATAGTTCTGAAGAGGTAAACTATGTTACAGTAAGTACATGTTGAAACCAATGTAATGTGAAAGAGGTAGATTTGTAATCATTGACTTACAAAGACATATTAATAGTTCATCTAGGATTTTCTTTAGCGTTTACATTTTCTGGTGATCGTAATTTATAACTGCAGTGTTATTACAAGAGGTAGTGATGATTCTCAAAAAAAACCAGTTTGAAAACTATTTATATTGCTTTAACTCCCATGTATAGCTTTATGAAATGTAACCACACCTAGCTAACAGCTGATTCCTCAATGCAGCACTGAGAATATTCATGCACAAAACATTGGCATGAGTAAAGGTATGTTACTGCTGGAGATATGTTTCTACATTATAGATCAATTATACTGATATTTATACTCGTAAGTTTCCTTCTCTAAAATCAATTGACATTTCACAAGCACACTGGAGGGTGGATTGATATTCATAGATCAGAATACATTTCCACAGACAAAAATACATGAATAAAAACATTGATCACACTTACACTGATAAAAACACATATAGTGCATCCATTTTTCCCATCTGAGAGAGTTATTGATTCACTGTGAATATGGTGGGCTTAGAATTGTTAAAAGGTGATGGAGTTTTCAAATAATTAAAAAATATAATTAATGTGTGTATTTATCAACAACCACATTAAACTATTATACACAATTTTTACTGTGATTGGGTACTTCATATGAAGTCTGGTTTCCGATATTAAGAATCTGGCTTCTAAAATTAAGAAATGGGAAAATTATCACAGTATAAAGCAAAATAATAATTTTACACTTCACCTTGGTTAGCTGAAATTGCATATCTTCTCCCTGACTCCTTTTCATGGTCATTGTACTGCTATTTTGACATAAACATAAAACCTAATGTAAATTCAGGGTGAAAAAGTCATGCTGATTGCAGATGTACCTAACTAAAATTTTAAATGTAGCTACCATATGATCTGTAAAGCAATTCTCAATCAGTGAGGTGTTTTAATTACATCAGATGCTTTTATAAAGAGGGCCTTAATTACAATGTACTTCAGATCTCCTTTGGTTTATACATTCCCATGAAAATAGAGCGAATCTCATGGTTCAGATATTTGGATCATATGACAAACAAAAATGAGGTCTAAACCACACTATATGCAAAAATTACTCTCATTGCTAGTTGGGGAGATTGGACATTAGATTTGAATCTGGTGCAATTTTATTCTTTTTCTGGCTATATAAGGATATTGTTCTGATATTTCAAGGGTAAGTCATGAACAGAGTGAAAAAAATCCAGATAGGTTTCAGCATTTGATACAATTACTTTTTAATGAATGATTAAAAGAAAATCTGTAATGTTATAAAAGTCTTCACAAATCTTTTCCCAGATAAATATTTCTTTTCATCTGTGATGATACAAAAATAAGTTGCTCTCACTATACAACTTCTTTTTTGTTACTTACATCATCACAGAATCTTTCATTTGTAAGGAACAGACACAGTAATACAACAAATGGACTAAATCCTCCAGAAATACCTGGTACGCTGTTACTGTTATCAGCATAAAGAACAGAGTAACAAACCCTGTCCTCTCTATTTTGCTGCTGCACTCTACTGCTTAGTATCACCAGCTTTTTAGCCGGCTTTAAGTAACATGACAATTTGTTGAGAAATACAGATTTTTTAAATTGCTGCTGCTGAAAAGTGGATAGTTCAAGACTGAGTTTACCCTAGAGTGCTAACTGCAGTATCTGGAGATAGCCATTTGGAGGCTCAACTGTTTTGCTTAGCAGCTACCAAAACCAAAATGATGTTCCTTTGGCCTTTGATCACCAAGCAGCAAGCTGGGAAAACAGCTGCTGATGAAAACACCACACTGATGGAACAGAAACACCAACAGGTGAACAGAGAAAAAAAATTACAATCATCGTTATCGTTACTCAGAAGAATGTGACTATGAAGAGATATGCAGTGTGTAAAAGGCCTGGGAAACTTCTTCTTGTCCAGTTAGGGTCCGCTTGCTAAATAAATACGCCAAAGACGAAAGAGTTTTCAGTCTTTAAGAGAAGTGAGATATTTAGTGGAATGATGGTAATTTAAGTTGAAAGATAGTCTTCCACAGTAATTTGTTTCCACTGATGTTCAGAGGAACAACATATAAGGTATTAAACCCTAAGTTGATTATGTAGCTTATATTTTAAACCACTGTGAGAAGCAATTTTTTCTTGCTATATGTTATGTAACCATTGCTTAATGAAAAACAAATCTTGAATCTCTGTGTGCCTCACCCGATTTCAGCATTCAATAATATAAAAATATAGATAAAATTTCATCTCACTCTAAATTTCAAAGAGGGATATATCTAGTAGCTGATGAAATTATGTTCAGAAAGCTTTCTGTCATGTTTAATATTATTTAGAGATGTCAAATTTGTGAACGTGTAAAGTGTGCAGGGACAACTATAAAGAATCCATCTCTTTTTATGTCTATTGGAGTTTTGTCTGAACTGCATCTTTTGTTAGTTAAAACATTGCCATGTCAGCAAAGCACATTTTTTTTCTCAATCATTTCCGGTTTAATTCTCAAGGAGAAATAACTGCACTATGTGATCATAGAATCATAGAATGGCATAGGCTGGAAGGGACCTTAGAGATCATCTAGTCCAACCTCCCTGTCATGGGCAGGGACGCCACCTCTCGACTAGACCAGGCAACTCTTGGGGACCGAGCAGGAATCGAACCCGCGATCTCAGGGTTGTCATCGTTGTCAGCACTGCGCTCAAACAACTGAGCTAACAGTTTCTCACAGAGCATGGATCTTTCTACCCTCAAAGTGCTCTTTAGGGTTTTATCCTTTCGCAAGTTCAAATAAACCAAAAAGTTTTTGTTTCCTTTACACAGACTCAACCCTCATATCCCGAAACATCCAAAAAGAAGGGAGTTCCTTTCTCCCAATATTTCAAGTTATTCTCACTGATGATGGGCTTTCAGCTCAGGATGTAGCTGTACAGCCATCAACTTCTTTGACTTTAGAGGGAATATGGTCTCACACTCCCTGCTGGCTCTGCCAATGGCCAGACTTCTGCTTGTAGCCATTGCACAATACAACTCTTATAAAATGCTTCAGATAGAGTTGTATCATGTATAAAGGTGGAATATATTAAGAAAAACTCTATCACCAATCAGTCATCATTCATCACTTAGAGCAATATTAATTCCACATGTCCTGCAGATTTGAAACACATAATCAAAACAACAGATCCTTTAATCTTCTAAGAAACATCATACTTACCTCTAACTTAAGAACAACTGTATTCATTTGTATGTAGAGGGAGGAATAGCAAAGTTCCTCTACACCCAACCATGATTTTCTCTCAACATTTAAATAGTCCCTGAGAATGTATAGATATTATATTAACATCTATTTCTAGGTGTTCTGCCAGGAGGTGTAAATTTGACAGGCCTCTGCAGGATTTTCAAGAACAAACAAGAAACAAGAAGATAATCCAATGATGTGCTCATGAAGCATGCTTGAAAGTAAGTTTTAACTTCTGAATATGTTTTCAGCTGCACAAAGAAAAGTAGATAGTGGGTACTTATGAGTTCTGACTTTGCAAAAAGCTTTGAGGTTGGCTGACACTGTTCTCAATCCCAGGCAAAGATATAATTTCCTAAAAGTGTTGCAGCTCATATAATTTCTTCTTCCCTTGTTTATACAGTTTTTCTGTTTGGAAAGTCACCCAGAACATTCTGAGATAATGAACTTTAAACATAGCACTTAGCTTCTGAACCGATTTTTCAACCTCTATCAATAAGAGAAAGCAGAGAGTTTGAATTTTAATCTGTGAAAAAGAGTTTTATGTCTCAGATAATTTTTCACTCTTTGCAAGGCAAACTGTTAAGTTCCTTTTTTTTTTCTTCATAGAAGGAAGAACTTCCAAAGAGATACTTTTAGACTACTTGTTGTCACATATGAAGACTAACATTTTTTTGATCATAAAACAATAACAAAATTTAAATATCTAATGTGTTTTCATTTTTATAAGTCTAGAGCAACTTTATACAGCTTTAAATGAAACAGGTCAACATTTTCAGTACCTCAGATAAGATAGCTCTTGTTTACCAGAAAAAAACATTAAGACATTGAAGACTTCAGAAAATTTAATTCTCTGTATCTCTTGCTCCTATTAAGAACTAATTAGTTTATAACTCTCCCTGGAAATCTCATCAAAGACTGTCAGGTTGGACTTTGAGTAATTTCGAATTTTTGTTCAATTCATTAATTGGAAGACTATCTTACAAGAGTTATTCCTTATACCATATTTGCACAAATTTATGTTATCTCCAAATTTTTGTGTTTAGATATTGTAAAAAAACAGAGTCCTTGCCTTCTCTGTTGTTATTATTGCATTGAAAAGGAAGTAGGATTTTGTGAAATGAGATGATGTTATGAAATGAGATGACGTTGTGAAGACCCTGAATGTTACTATGGCTTCACTAATGCATTAAATGTGATGTAATTCAGGGCTGATAGAGCTTGACTGCTTGGCTTTTAGAAAAGATTTTTAGTTTTGATTGATTAAACCGGCTCAAAGACAAAAAGGTTGACTCTTCATTCTGAGTCATGGGAAACTATATTCTAGGTTTCCAGAAATTAGTACATCAGATGTTACTGAAACAGAATTACAAGAATTCTGACTAAAGGCTAATGTTTATCTAAAGGAGACTCACAAGCACAAAATGCTGTCTTAATCTTACCACTGGTTAATACCATGTTCAGACTTTGAGGTTCTATTTCAAAGGTTCAAAGAATATAAAGTAAATCATTGATGTATCTCTTACCAGTGTATCTCTTCATTGTCATTTTAACATGAGATTATTTATTGCTTAAAATTGTGTATCATACTTTTATTATGTAATTTAACCAATTTTTGCCAAATTACTGCATATAGAGCACAGAGTAGATGGACATGTTACCTGATCCTTTCAGCAAAAACTGTGTTTTCTACCAGTATATAATTACTCCTCACAAGTTTCCAGAATTTTTTTGTATTATAAAATACAAAAAAGACACGATGAGATTTACAACACTTGCAGTAATTTACTGATATTTACAATATGATGTACAATTGTTCGCTTCAAGCATAATTTACCTTAAAATTCTATAAATTCAGAAGTTTCAGTTTCACTGTGATAAAACAGATACATTACAATTTTGTTAGAAAGGTATTTTGAAAATAATTTTATTTTTCATGTTTTTCTCCTACATAGTATTGAGACCTGTTCACAGCCTGTATAAGAACTGCAAAAATTAGAATTAAACATGAAAAGTCTGCCAAGGAAGTAAAAAGCTAGAATTACACAAGAAAAGTCTGCAAAGGAAGCAATTCACTAGAATGAATTGTGAAGAGTGTCAGGGTAAGTTATAGAGAAAAAAAAAAAAAGTTATGTAGAGATAACAGGCCTTGCCCACAAGTTAGGAAAAGATGAACCCAATGAATTTACCCTCTCAGGTACCTGAACTGGTACTATTGAATTAATCTACCTCACAGGGTCCACATCTGGATTTGTTGAGATAGTTATCCATAGTAAGAACCACATTGTAACTGTCAACATATCAGTTGATACCTTTATTAGCTTTCCAGACTAAAATCGACAAGGTGTGGAGAACAAACTGCCACTGTACTGTATGTATTTAGAGAGATAATCCAGACCGCCAATATTTTTGGAGAATGTGACTCTGTACTAGAAAAGGAGAACATTTACAAGATTTGCTTTCCCAGTAACATCTGTGGTTGAAGACATTGCGGAGATGAGGTCTTCATATTGGGCATTTAAAAACCAAAACATCCTTTTAAGACAGGAAGAAGATAATGTCTCAGCCAGCTAGTTTTTTTGTTATATAATTTATTCTGCATCACTGAATGCTTCTATTCAGCTGCAGTAGAGTCTTATCAACTTTGGTTGAAGATAAAAACAAACACTCATCTGAAAAATGTACACAGTCCTAACTGTCTGAATACAAATGGAAAGTGAAGAAAAAGTAATCTATACAAATTGTTTGAGTTACAGCTTGACTATTAAAGCAAACAGAAATAATTATATCTTGTTTGTCTCCACAATTACAGAAGCCACATATAAAAAATAAGGTAAATTTTATTCATTTTTATATAGTTTAGAATGTGCAACACCTTTTACGTAGAGTCCAGGTTCATGATATGTGAGCATGAATAACAATTAAAAAAAAAAGGGAATACATCATGCTTCAAATAACAAAATTTTATGTAACTGGTGCAGTATTGAGTGTTCCAGTCATAAATACTTGATTACTTTTTTCTATTCAGAAAATTAAGAAATACAGAATTAATTTCATTCGTTTGCCACAAAAGTGAGTTCTTTATAACATTCAGTTAATCAAATGTAAGATGACAAGAAATTTTTCAAGTCTGTTTTTTGATGGGGTAACATATGTCCCTCTCATTTTTTCCTTTATTAGTAGGAGAAAATTCTCAGATGACACACATATTCTAACACTGATAAAATATTCATTTTCATGGTCTGTCACATGCAGAATAAAATCCCCAATACAGTGATGGACATCATCATCCTCACAATCACACTGTCATGTCAGCTTCAGGTTTAAGCTGAATTTGACCCTGAATTACCTAATGTACGAACATTTGCTTTTTTCTCTCCTTGCTGCTAGTCAAAGACACAGGTCTGCAGTCAGGAACTTGGCCTGTACTTCAGTTCTATTTTCAGATAGCATACCAGCCATGTAGGAGCAATCTGGTTTGCTTGAGTTTTTGACTGAAGCACAGCTACAAGGTAGAGTCATCCTGGACAATAGACGAGTAACCTTAAGACCCTGAGCTGCTTGACTTTTCTTTTGGCTTTAGTAAGAAGTTATGCCCTAAAGCTGGGGCAAAACCACAAGAAGAGTCTGTCGCAGAAGTGCACTTGCCTGGTGTGGAACAAGAACTAGAGTGATCTCCTCACCCAAAGCAAGTTCTCAAAGGATAACAGCAGCACTCATACGAAGTCATCCTCATATTATGGTCTAATTTGTCGACTGCAAGAATCAAAAGTTAAATAATTTTATAAAGCAAACGATTTTATTTCTTTTTTTTTTCTGAAATTATTGGCATGTCTAGAGATTTGTGGCACAATCAAAATTTCAAAGGGCACAAAGATTTTTGTTTTAAATAAACTTAGGTGTTTAAAAGCTCTATTTTCAATTTATTTTTAAATGAAGATGCTGGCACTGACTCTATATCAAGAAATAAACAAACATGTTTTCAGATGTTCAGTAAGAGGGAGAGATGATGATTTGAAATATTCACCACACAACTGTCTTTACTCAACTGATTGCAATAGTATTCTTAAATATTTATTTCTATCTTTACATAAACACATAAGCATTGTAGTTTTCAAGAAGAATGCATGCCTGAAAGGCAATAAACTAATTCCAACAAGCCATGCAAGAATTTGTATGGATCAGAACCTCAAAAGAAACACACAATATGATAAAGCAATACAGAGCAATCAAAAAAAAAAGTTAGCAAATATAATCCTTTGCAGAAACTTTAGCCTCCTTCTAGGAGCATATTGAAATCCTTCAAACTGCAGTACTTAATTCAATGCTAAATGCTTTAGAAGAGCCGTGTTCTCACTGCCCAGCTGTTCACTTCTGCTTCAGGTTGGAGGAAGGGGGCAAGAGTCTGAAGACAAAGGCTTTCAAAGCATGATGACACAATTGGATGACAAAACTGTTGCTGAGAAAACGTAGGGGACAAAATACCTAAAATTCCCAATAGCTTCTGTCCTGCTTTTTAAATATGTGCTAATACAGATGAAAACACAAGACTCTAATGCAATCCTGCCTAGAGCCAGTTTCCCAGATACCAAGGCCAAAGTGCATTTGAATATGTCCATAGTGGGAGCTTTTATATTATTATTGCCTTGGAATATGAACCACCCTTCAAATGTATGTCATTTTTTCAGTGAGTGTAACTGAGTACTTTCCCAGATCCAGAGGTGATCATGTTTTTGGTGATGTTTGGATTATTCTGCTCATTAAATTAATACCTATGTAAGTTACATTACATATTGTTGAATCCTTATTACTTTGTCTGTCCAGAAAACTCAGTATTGCACATTTATTTTACAAGAGCCAATTTATGATCTATCACTCTATATGAAAGAAGTCTGTATGTAAAAATTTCATGCTCTGATTCTATATAGATCATAAATGATGCTGAGTGCACTTTAGGAAAACAACTTGTACGAAACCTATAACAAAGGAGACAAAGATGTTCTTTTCATTCTGTAGCTGTCAAAAGTAATGGCGAGGTTTCCAAAATTTTCAGCTCATTAACTAATATGATTATGATCTCAACCCATTTCCTTGAATCCCCTTTGACAAGGGGAAAGAAAGACTTCTGGAATATCAAGAGTGACATAACATAGAGAAGAAATAGTGAATACTAAAAACTAAGTGTGCTAGAAAATGTATTAACCTGACTCGTTAAATAAACTGACACTAAATTTGTAGATGGCTATACTGTGGTTTGAGATGATTCAACACAGACAGGGTACATAACTTACCATTTGCTTTTCTGACAATTGTCATGTTCCTTTTGCTCATGTTCTCCAGCACAAGAGTCCATTTCTAATTATTATACATAATTTGCACCAAGAATTACTGTACTGCATTTCTGATACAAGAGAACAGAAGGCACACAGTATAATAAAAATGCAAAAGCAGTACCATAAGTTACTTCCCTTACTGATTATTGGTGAAAGTCAGAAGACAGAGTTAAATTGGCTTCCCTATCCCAAAGCTGTTCAACATGAATGCCTAGAAAATCTGTTTACGCATGAGCAGCTCTTGTTAATTTTGCTATATTCCTTTGTCATTTTTATTATAATGATTTTTTATATAACTGTAGGCATTAATTTAATAGAAAAGCTGTTCAACATGAATGCCTAGAAAATCTGTTTACGCATGAGCAGCTCTTGTTAATTTTGCTATATTCCTTTGTCATTTGTATTATAATGATTAATAGAACTGAAAATGCAATAATTGCCACACTGTCTACACACTGTCATTTTTATATATTTTCTTTTCCCTGATCTTCTCCTGAAATATTTTTATGACATTTCTGCTTTACATTAGGAATATTTTTTGATTGTTCTTGTCTGTTCCTGAAAAATAAATCTTACTTTAATATTAAAAGTTTTAGCATATACACATCAGGCACAGAAGATACTCAGAAAAGATGGATCAGAATTACTTTCTTGTCTGTGACAAATTGCTTGGAAACAAATACTTGGTTTTTATACCTGAATCAGTGTCGATGCTACTAGCGAAGAAAATCCAGGGTCCTACATGTATTTTTATGTATAATACATACAGATCACTCCCACATCTTGTGCAATTATTAATGTTGTATAAACATCCTCATGAATTATTTTAATGTTGGTTTGATACATTTTTTTCCTTTTCTTTAGCTGAGTAAGAAAGCATGCAACTCAATTTTCTCTCCCTCAAAAGGGAATGTTTTACAGTGACAGTCCTTTAATTTCATGTGTAAAGGATCAGCAGAGCTGATAAGAAATAGTGATTGGTCTTGGATTTGGTTTTGAAAGGTTTTGAGTACATGTTTAAAATTAAGTTCCTAAACAGCAACGCGATTTAAAGAGGCCCTCTGGTCAGCCCTGCACCGAGGCAATATTAATCCCTTGCTTTGTAGCCTCAAGAAAACAAGATTAAGGCATTTCTTTCTTTCTTCTTCTCTTCTCCTCCCAGACAGGAAACATGGGCTTAATTTGCAGACATGCTCAACAGATTATGTGTGAACTAGTCAATATGAAATAGTACTAAAAATGGTTCTTTAAAAAGCGTGCTAGTGCTGATTTAAATACATGACAAGGAAACACAGAAGACAGTGTACTAATGTGAAGATAAGTGAAGACTCTGTGCATCAAAAAACAACCCAGAAGTACTATTTAGAGATCTATCCTCAAAATATTTCAAGTTTAGTGAAACAAAAAAAAAATAGAAACACCATAACAAAGATTTACTACGATAGAAGCAACATACAAATTAGAGGTAATAAATTAATTTACTTTTTAGTAATTTAATTTTTAAATATGTTGTCACCCATATAATGATTTTTAGGTATTTTCATTAACATTCAGCAAAAGCACAGACCTCAAGATAGGTCCACTTAGCTTTTTATTGAATTTTTTGAATGGCAGAAATTTCAGTTTATAAAAGCTGACTATTTTTTTCCTCTTCATTTATCACACTTAGTTTCAATTGAAACAAATCTTTAATAAATTATACACTGAAGAGCTGCCTCCATTTCTCCGCTTTATTCATCCCAAAGTTGGGTACATCTCTTATATAATTTCAGGCTTTTCAGAGTAATTTTAAATGTTTTGCAAGGATGTGACATAAAAACATTTCAAAATGTTTTCACTTAAAAACTATTAAAGAAAATATTCAACTTTGTGAGAACATAAAGAAGGATCCCTCTTCTAAAGAATGTTTACTTCTCTTGCAGAATGGAGAAGGTTTGGTGTTCATGTCTACTTCCTCTGACAAATCTAGTCTAATCTTCCTTCAGTCAGGTCCTATCAGAACAAGAACTAAGACTATTTGTAATAGATCATTAATTCGGTGGTGTTCGATGAAAAAACTGACATGATCACTTCCCCATGCCACAGTTTCTGTGTCAGTGTCGTCAGGATGTAAAGATTTAGAGACTCCAGGTGTGTAAAATTCAACCTATCCCTAAGCTTTTGGAAAAATGTGATATGATCTTGCCTCACCCAGTTGCAGGTACTGGACAGCTCAGCAGAATGCGCCCCCAGAGCAATCCCTCTCACACCCATGCTCCAACTTATTGTCCAGAGGGAGAGGAAGGCCACTATCCTGTTTCCATCTACTAACTAATTCGAATTTGCATTCACTTTTGACATTTATCCATGGTCACTGAGACACTCTCTCAGAACACATATGTTTGTGCATGATTTTGGATGTCTTAGAGGAAAAGCAATCTTTCTAGAACTTGCTTCTGTTTGACCTGTTGGCTACATTCAGACTCAGAAATGAATAAGCTTTGCTAACATTCTTCATCTGTTTTGCAAACTAGCCAGAGTTCCTTATTTTGTTAGTTGCATATTGATACTACATATATACCACACAGATACACTTGCTATCTGAAATCTGACAATACTCCTAAGTCTGATAAATTCCAATGTTGTTAAAAGCTACACAATATATTAACTGGTTTAACAGTATTTAACAGATAATTTTAAGGTACCTCAAACGCACACAGAAATCATAGTGTATAGTAATGAAAAGTACCAGTCAATCAAGTGTTGCCATTTCACATACTAATGAAAAACTGCTTCCTAGAGCAAATAGTCTAGCAACCAGTCTAATTTTAAGAATCAGAAATAAGACTGCCACTACCTCCCACTGGGAGTTAGTTCCCAAGTCTACTTTTTTTTTCCGATTTTTTTAAAAGAAATGCTCTAAAATTGTTTTCATCTTCCCTTAATCTTCCTTCCTATACAAACATCTCTCCCCCATGGTTATATGGGAATCTGAATTGTTCCAACAGTTCATTTTCTAGTTCAGAGCATGAACAGCACTTCAGCTGCTTCTTGTGGGTACAATCTGTTTTGGATTGTTTTATGACAAGTTTTCTCTGTCTGAATTATATTTGAGGCCATGACAATTTTGCTTGTGCCCCTTCCTCTTTAGCCTCCCAATAGCCCAAGACATTCCACCTTCCAGCATCTTACTCAAGTTACACATTCCAGAGACTTCCATGTTATTGCCAAGTCAAGAAACATTTATGTTAATAGAAAAAAATATCAAATATATTTCCTTGCTCTACTATCCATTAGATATCCTTTTACAAATTTCAATATTCAGAAATGATTATTTTTAAATTTGGAGTTCAAACTGAAAACACAATTTGAAATCTATAGATTTGAAATTTAAGAGAAGACTTTCAATTTGACCAGTAACATACACTTAGCTTCCACATTTCTGTTAAATTATTCTCTTAAGGCTGCAGTTACTTTAGCTGTGTCAGGTCTGTTTTTGGTTTGGTTTGTTCTGGATGAATTATATTGTTGATATGTATCAGTGAATTATCATGTGATTAAAGGTTGTCCCAGAGCAATTCACACTGAATGCTATCACACATTCAAGTACGTTCTTTTTTCAATTTTTTTCATCTTCATTGATCTGAATTTTTACCTTAAACATAGTCTACTGCTGGCTTAACTATACTTAGTGTGTTCTTTAATTTCCCTGAAAGTAGTTCGAAAATGTTCAGAGTTTAGCAGGCAGGTGACAACATGATGTGCAGAAGTCTTCAGCTATTGAGAGCAATCTAGCTCCAGCCTTTAACCTTACAGATATATTGATGCATCACATTAATTTAACACAACCTGTTTTTCAGGAAGCCACCTTGGCTCAACATTATACTCTTGTATTATCCAACACCTAAGCGGCTGAAAGGATGGGCACCGATCTTCTCATGAGAAGACTGCATGAATTTTCTTTACCTATCTTTGAAGGGATCATCGAGCACTATCTGCAATCTCTTTTGCTTAAGCCGTCTTGCTTGGAAGAGTGTCCAAAATATCTGTCTTTCAAATTATAAAGCTTTGTCCAATTTCCTTTCCTGAAGTTTTGGCTTTGCTATAAAAGTGACTAGCTATAAAGGTGATTTGCTTTTGGTAACCACATGACTTCAGCATTAATAGCTTTCAATATTTAATTATATTTAAACTTTTACTCTGAAGAAATTAAATGCTTGTCAAAATGAAATTTTATGGTACCAGTGAACTGCTTAGTGTCTTCCAGGAGTTTTCAAACTGCTGGTGTTTCCTATTCAGATGTTTACTAGATATTTGCTGTCATCTTTTGGAAGTTTCAAAGACCTGCATGAAACGTGTGCAAGAATTAATCTCAATTTCTATCTGGAACCTCTTCACATAAGCTTTTAAAGCACTTTACACATGTATTCATCTGAGTTGTATAACCACAGCATTCAGAAGTAAATGTCAGGAAAACTAATAGGCTACAACCACTGTAAAACTTCAAGTAGCAAACTGACACAGTTTGGTATAAAGCACTCTATGGACTTGATAAGTAAAAGGAGAAAAATGCCCAAACAATATACCACTATGGAAAAGGAAAACAATCATTCCTTGTAAATAAACAACCACTTTATATTTTAAAAACATATTTTTACTCATATAGTCATGATAAATGTCAAGCATGAAATTTATACATGCTGTTTACAAGGTCAACATAATTTTCTTAGCAAAGTAGAGAAATTGCTGTTTGTCACCAACAGCTAGAAGAGTGTAATCAAAACACATTGATTTGAAAAATAGTTCTGCATATTCTTTGAGCTCAAACTAGAAAGTACAAGATTTTGCATATTCATAGCCCTCAGTAAGTACTGCAGCCCTTGATAAGGCTTAGAAGCAAATGGCATTGTAACATCAGAGTTTATTTCATACTTATAAGAATGCAAATTATCTTACACATTTGACAGGAAATCTGTAAGCAACAGTTGCAATAGGAAAGGACCAGGGAAAGCCAAAACTTTGGCTAGTGTCAGAAAGGTGATGGCTCTGCCTTCTGCGTAAACTCATTGTCATACAATTTAGTGAACATTAACAACTTAACTGCTCAGGAAGCATTTGTATACAACTTCAGTAAACAGAAATCTGCAGAAATATCTGATGGAAAGCAGCTTAGTTCATCAGTGTCGCTGCTACAGTGTTCTGATTTTATTTATCCTTGATAGCAAAGTGTGCTGGTTCCATTAAAAGTAGAAAGACAGGTCCTTTAGTTACTCCATGGAATTCAGAACAAGAAAAGAATCTCTGTTATGGCAATGCAATTAAGCTTCCAGTCAAAAACTTTTTAGAGCAAGAGATGGCTGTACAAATACTGTTTGCAGAAAGCAGTATCAAAATAAATCACAACAACTAGAAGTACAGCACTAATTGTAAAAAGATTGTAATTGTAAAAATATGCACTTTGCCTGAACACACATGCTATAAATATCCATCGGTGTTATGAATAACATAGTGAGAAATTAGATGCATAACATAAGGAAAACAAAATTTAGTATGGTTTTTAAATATAAAAGAAAGAAAAAGAGAAATACAACATATGAAGCCTACCCTAACTAATGACTAGTATGTTAACATACTGCCTAAGTATGATCTCCCTTGATCTTTAAAATTTGCTTTCAGGTTCTAATTTATTTTGACTCAAAGTTAGCTTGCTCACTTTCATGCAAACAAATCATAGTTTTCACTGACACAGTAAAGTTTTCTAAAAGATATCATGCCTCCACGAAGAAAGGAGTAAGTTCCTCAGTAAATAAATGAGACTAAGATCTACCTGAATTGTACAATAGTGCACTTAAGAGCAGAAAGATTTGTAGATCAGAGACTATGTAGATTCTCATGGGGCCTAGCAGCAAGCATATACAAGCTCTGCTTATGATACAAAGGAGAATGGAACTGGGAATGCGAAGGCTCTTACGCTGACGGCCAGATACAGCCTTTTAACCATCCATCATTAGTCAGTTTTGAAAGAGATACTTCAACTACTTTGTTGCTCCAATAATGAGGTGATTGTTTATAGCCAATAGTTCCATTCTGTGTGTTTGTTTATGAAAAAATATGCATATGTATATATACAGAGAGAAGGAAAACACGTTTACACTTCAAAAATTACTTACACAGAAAAGCAAGCACAAGCCATCGGATTCGTATATACAAGTGCTGTCAAAATAAGTAGAGCTTTACTTATTCATGAACTTAAACCAGCATGACTTCAGCAAATATACAGCGAAACACACAAATGGAGAGCCATTTAAACTATCAAAGTTGTAAAGAGGTGGAGAATTTAGCCTGTTTGGTGTTTAATTCTAGGACAGAAATACAGAATGAGGCAAGTGCATTTCTGAGATAATGTAACAAGTACAGTTTTTTAGTGCATGCTAATGAAAATTCCAGTTACTTTAAAAATAATTCTTGTGGATTAAAACTGAGCATCGTATTCCATGCTGCCATTCCTTCTCTCCCCTCACATTCTCCAAGCCTCTTTCTGTTATTCATGCCCTAATTAGAGGCAGAACACACAGGAGTGTGAAAAACTACAGATGGTAAATCAAGCACAACAGAAACTTGAAAAACTGCCCATGCAGAGCAAGCCATATCAGCTCATGTTTACAAATTGTACAAAATGGTACCATATAAATAGTACTTTTTGCCCTATTTATGGCTGTATAACTAATCCAATAAAACGAAATTTCATAAAAGTTCTAGATTATAAGTGAAAGAAGTCGAAGCTTGTAAAAGAAGATGGCTGCAAGACTTATAAGGCCAGTTTCTTTCTGTAAGAGAATTCTGGAGAATACTAAGAAACAATAGGCCCCCCAAAATATTTAATGTTTACTTTAGGAAATGTATGGTTCAGTTCAGGAACAGACCAATGTAGCATATGAGATGTGGGTGGTTTTCTCTGGAATTAGAGCAGAAGAGAAAAACTTCCACTAGATTATTTGCTGAAGAACATTTTTCAAGAAGGGAATCATAGAATCATAAAGGTTGGAAAGGACCTTAAGATCAAGTCCAACCTACAGCCCTACACCACCCTAACACTAAACCAACTCTTGAAGTGCCACATCCAACTATTTATTAAACACGTCCAGAGATGGTGACTCCACCACCTCCTTTGGCAACCCATTCCAATGCTTCATCACCCTTTCAGTGAAGAAGTTTTTCCTAATATCCAATCTAAACTTCCCCTGGCGCAACTTGAACCCATTCCCTCTTGTCCTGTCATTATTCCCTAGGGAGAAGAGGCCAGCATCTGTCTCCCTAAGCCTCTCTTCATAAGACTTACCTTCTAGTCCCCTAATCATTCTGGTTGCAACAGAAAGCACTGAAAAGTACACTTTAGGCTGAAAGAGCAGCCCTCAATTCCCAAAAAAATCTCTCTCCCCTCCAAAAATTTAGAGGTAAGTAGACCTGTATTTTCAGTTTTGTCTAATTTTAATTTCAGGGTCAGAGATGCTGCAAGTGAAAGACGGGTGACTTTGCAACAAGCACACTGGATTCCATGAGTAAACATTGTACTAGTTAATGTATTAGTTGTGAATGTCAGGAATGATCCCTAGAACCAAAGTATTTGAGATTCCTCTCATAGTTAAAACAGATAAAATTATAAGCTAAATCAGTGTAGCCAGGTCTGAGATGGTGATGAAGCAGAAGTTTTAATTAAACATCCTTTTATGATCTGGCACTTGCCCAGTTTTTACTTCAGACTGCTATAGCTGAACTGAGTTTGCAAAGGTAAAAATTGGGAAAATCATAGAGGCATAAAAATAAGTTTAGGAAGACCTGGTTCCTTGTAAGTTCTTCCACAGCAGTCTCTGTCTAATGTATACTCCAGATTATCACACAGACTTCAGCAGTTTGTTAAAATTAAGAATAGTAAAAAATCTTGAAAAGCTGGAAAGAGAGCACATCTATGTCATTTTCTGGTTCCTGTCTTTAATCCATTTGTTTATTAAGGATAAATGCTCTGTGGAAGCAAAGCTAAACTCCTTGTTATACAGTCGCATAATGTTAATATGACTGTTTATCTCTTCAAAATACCCTCTAGTATTTGGTGAGATGAGCTAGGAATGCTTTTTAACATGATGAAAACTGCCTATGTAGTTAATGGTTTTCTTTTTAATGATTATTAAAAAAAATGCCTCTAAGGCAAGTTCTTGCCCAATTCGCAGGGCAGAGGCTTTCAATAGTCTCTCAAGAGTTTTTAAGGATAAAAGATTATGAACTTATGTTAATGAATGAAGTTATAAACATTTTTGAAATTTATGCTTTATATTTACTATGTCTCTGAAGTATCACATTCATTCCTTGTTTAATGCATAGATTAGCCACTGATATTTATTTAATTTCTATATATCACCATCAAACAGAGTAGAGACTCCTACAGCCTAAGTGTCAGTGACTGTATTTACTGGTTGTATTGTCAGACTATTGAAATCTAGACAGGTTTCAATAAATAAAGACTAATACCTGTCTCTTAGGAAATTATTTTCATATTTTCAACACTTTTGCCTAGCTGAAAGCCAGCTATTAACAGCAACATTCCCTTGTTCTGTACTAGGCCCTTGGTACAGCAACACAAACCAGTGACACAAATCCTTTCAGGAGTCAACATCAGAATGCAAGATTTTCTCATCCATTTTATTTAATGATTAGCTGACCTTCAAAGGTAATAATGTCTTTCAGAACACTTATTCCATTAAGTTTATAAAAAGTAAAAAGAAAATAAATCTGATACTGTTAAGGAGATCAGGTACTTCTCTGTATAATGTTATGTCTCTAATAGAAAAAAATTTGTGCAACAATACAGTACATGCAAAATATAAAGAAAGTCTATAAAATATCCAATTTCAACCACAGCTGTAATTTACAGCTATAAAGCCAAAAGGACTGATAGCATATAATTTTTATATACCATAACCCAGGCTGTAGAATCCCATCACTCTCTAGCCAAAGAAATCATAACAATACAGAAGATAGTAAATTTTATTTGATGAGGAAAGATGTATATTTTATTCTTAATTCATCTAAATAATTGAAAAAAATCTGAGATTGAAGTTATATTATTCTATTTACATTAATTGAACTTCACTTTGTATAGTTTTTCAAGTAGACACATATTTTGATAAATTCATACATGGTACAGGGGAACATTTTAGTTATTTCTAATGAAAACCCAAAGCTTTATTGTTTGTAGGCATTTTGCATTATTATTTTTACCCCCCCACCAATTTGCACAGGTCTTTGTGTACTTTGCTTTTAATATCACAACATCATGGAATGGTTACATTGGAATAAACTTTAAAGACATCCTAGTTCCAACCCTCTCACCACGGGCAGAGACACATCCCACCAGACCAGGTTGCTCAAAGTCCTGTCCAAGTAGCCTTGACACTAAGCTGTGTGGTAAACCTGTAGAAAAGGAACGTAAATGCTGTTAGCCTCCTCTGCTAATATAATTTTTCTCTATATTTTTCTTTTAAACAATTTTTATTTTGTCGTGTACTGTATTCAAAGAGAATGTTAAAGATAAATGGACTACACACAGCCTGACAATTACATTCTTTTAAAATTTTCTTCTAGTATTGATCATTACCCAAAGATCTGTGACTAGTTCCTGAAACTAGGAAACAAAACCAGAAGAAACGCATGAGGTGACACTATCATAAGTAACCTTGATGGTCTAGACAGGAAGAAAAAACTATTTCCTTCTGTTAATAACAGGGAAGAGATGAGGTGGCTAGTAAGATTTAACTGGAGTAAGAACAGATGCCACAGTTAATTTTCTATGGAGTTGTGGTAGAATTTTATTTCCATGACAGAAATGACATGCCATAGTTATAAAACACACTTTATTATATCTTTTGACCAAAAAGTTTGACTCAATGTGAGAAGTGAAAAAGAGATGGTGTGCTGGATGCCACACCAGCCCTGTGAGGGCTCCAGCTCCTTCCTCAGTGCAGAAAAGCAATTCAATGCCTTGGGCACCTTGGGGAAGAGTCACTGGGCACACAGCAGATTCTCCAGCTCCCGTGGCAATGACACGCATGGCAGCCTTGCAGAACAGCATGGTCATTCCAGGACCTATCCAGTGTCTCTTGGATCCAGCCTCTTCGGTTTCACTTCATTCTATATTACTAGGGATCTCTGGGACATACAGCTGTAACACATTTGTGCAGACATTTACTCTCCCTCAAGATGGCACTCAGAATACCACTCAACTTGGATAAAGAAAGAAATATCACAACCATGTTCATACAAGAAGGATCATGTTAATATTAGAGTATTTGTGAATACTTTATAGAAAAGTACTTACAGTTCATCTCTACTAAAATTAACTGAATGAAACAGAAGTATCCGATTTGAAATGAAGACTAAAGGAAAACATCCGTTTTTAAGACCGCAAAGGAACTGAAGCTCTTTTGTGAACATCTGGGATAGATGGAAGCCATAATTTAGAATACATTGAAGAGAATAGACTTAAAGTACTATATGTTTATGAAACTAATTTATATTAAAAATGTTTCTAGAACAACAAAACAGAATAAAATCTATTTAATATTTATTTGATATTTGGACATAGCCAAAACTATTTTTTTAATAGAAAAGAACTTCAAATATAATCAAAATATTCTTTAAAATTTCCTTTCCTGCACTTTAATAGATATAAGAAAGCCCACATGCAGCTTAGAGGTAGGTTGATAAAAGTAACAAATCTTCCTATGGCAGCTTAAGAAGGAGAAAATTTGTCCATATTTCTCCCCATATTAAGGCAGAAGAAAAATCTTTCTAATTTTTAAAGTCATTCAGAAACAGTAAAATTTTTCAAAGCCTTTCTTCATACGCAAACATGCTTTTTCCTCATCTCTAAAAAAACCCTGTACATATCAACACGGTACTTTGAGCTGCTTTTTGAAGTGATTCACTTAGGTTTTTTTCTTGATATGCATGTGCTTACAGTCAAGTTGTGAAATAAGCTTGTATTTTACTTTCAAAACAAAAGAATTTTTGTTTCATTGAAGGAAAAGGATTTAATCTGTTTATTGTGGGGAATCCATGCGAGCCGGATGAACAGCACACCAATATGATGCTCCGTAATGCCCAGTTTATTCCAATCAGAAGGCTACTTATATAGTGTAGTTAGATCCTTACACGTGTACAGCATGAGATAATTGTTACATGATTGGTCATATACCCTGTCCATGCACTACATAATTGGTTACACGCTACTGTCCGCGTGGCAAGCATGCACCTAACTAGTCACTGTGATAGGCTTTTGTGTACAGCGTCAAATCTCCTGATTCTTCTGATACTCCCAAAACCTGCATTGTCTTCAGTAGTCTCATAATTAGCTGCCTCAGTACTTTCTGTCGGTCATTGACCTTTACTCTTTCACCAAGTTTCTATGTAGTAGGCCCCAACAGTTTATGCTACAATCTTTTGGTTTGCTGTGTCTGTCAGTATGTGGTCTATTATTCTATTGTGGGATTAAGACATCTTTGCCTAAACTTTAGTTCTAACCTCAAGGCAACCATCTTGGCTAAAACATTGCAAGAGCACTTGACCCTCAAACAATTTACCTTTGTCACAGCATTTGCTGTGGGATAATTATCTAAAATTACCTAATTACTGATATACCATTTTTCACACATTGGAACATCAAGGAAGTTTCCAGGACAGCGTTGCAGCTGGTGCGTAAGGAGCTCTCTCCACAAAGGTTTCCAAGGTAGCCTTAAGGGTCAGTAGCATTAAGAGAGCTTGATGTTTCTGACTCTAAGAGAAAATCCCACAGAGCGCGAAACAGAGTGGAGATGCAGTGGTCAAGCTCTGGGCACACAAAGGAACGTGGAGATGTCAGGGAGCCAGTTAACTGCACTGGGTGACTATGCTCATTATAATACTAAAACACATCTTCATCCCAAAAGCTACCTGCCTCTGAGGTGTGACCACCCCTCACTGAGCTCGGGCATTGATTTTTTCTAGTCACTCAAGTTCCACCCGAAAGGTAACAAACAATATAAAAATGGCCCAAGAGAGGGGGAACTTCAGAGAAGATTCCACCATCATCAGGGGAAATATCACCACAGACCACCTCTGACTCCTGGGATCAGTTGACAGGCTGAGCCTCTCTTCCTCCCCACAGGGACGCCTTTGGGTGAGAAGAACACTTGGTCTCACCAAGTGCTGGCCTGGGATACTTAGGAAATCTTTATAGAGCTAATACATCTATAACTTTTGCACATACTTTGCTGACAGTCACTATCACCAGCAATCAAAACAAATTTGTGTATCTGTTGCTTCAATAAACTATATTTGATTCTGATCTGGTTGTGCAAGTCCTTGTTGACAATGACCCACTGAGTTTGACTGTGTGAGTATATTGCCACCCTCATGAAGGATGGCCTCGTAAATTCCAGCTGCACCATCAGATCGAAGGCTTATTGGCTCATTGCATTAGTAACTCTGAATTGGGCATCACTCAGAACCTAAGCCTAGCCACCCCCAGCCCCTCTGATATCTGAGGACAAGCTGGAACACAAGGGGTTTTAGCTTCTCCCACACTGATTTGCCTCTTTTTTGCAACAGCGATTGTTGCCTCACTTTTAAGGCAACAACTATCTAGTCAAACACATTATGTAAATCTAGTGTAACTAACTAAGTGTAAAAGTATTCTTTATTTAATAGCTAAAGCCTGGAAAGGGGTGGAGGGGTGGAGAAGAGACCAGAGGATTCAGCAGTCTTGAAATATACAAAAGAAAGCATTACTGAAAAATTGAAAGGAATCATCTCTATTTCTTCAGGAGACAAATACAACAGCAGCCAAGGATATTTAAAGTTTAGGAAAACCTGCCAAACTGGGCAGGCAGCAAAGGCTGCATGAGAAGAGGTTGTATGCAAGAAGGTTTAAAAAGACATTGGAGAAGTAGGGCTGGTTCTTGTGCAGGTTTTACAGTACAAAAAATTATCAAGAGATTATAAAAAAGAAAATCCAGTTATGTGCTGGAGCCAACAACATAAACTGACCAAATTATGCCTCTCCATCAGTTTTCAGTACTGCACTGTGCCAAATCAAAAGAACTTTCCTAATAAATGGGTGGGACATATCTAGACACCTCTGTTGTGAAACTCATCTTCCATAAAAAAGCACTGACAAAAATTCTTTCAGGAAGACATAAACTCAAGACCAACACCAACAAGAGCATTTCAGCATTTGTTTCTAGCTTGAGAGGAGCTTCTTCAACAACTCCTTCACTTGTTTCATTGAAGATATTTCAAATTTTTCTTTTCCTTTACACCTTCCAGGTTTGGAAGATAAACTGTAGAGTGAAGCCAGAAAAGCTGTTCCAGCAGTAACAAAAGGAGGGATTGGCAGACAGCAGTAGGATTTTCCTGTGTATCTGATCTCTTTCTGACCTCTAGTTTGCTCCGATCTTTAGCTCTGTGGTTTCCCCTACTTCTGGCACTTTTCAGCTTTACTATGACTTTTATTTTTTTTTTTAAACATACTATCTTCCCTTTGCAATAGTAACAATAAGCACTCTGGATGTATTTTGTCCAAGTGTTTTGACAAAACACAGTTCTTCTGATGTAAGCTTACTTTTAGTACTATAACTCTTCTTCTCATCAGCTTTCAACCCAACAAAGTTAATCAGGCTCCACTTTCATTGTAGAGTCTAAAGTTGTCTTCAGACTCCAGAATCAGTCAAAACAGTATATTGAAGATTAGACTGCATAGTATACATATACATATATATATATATATCTTAATTAGAACAAGTTTTTCAAACAATTCTTTTACATATTTTATCTTCAGTTACTGCTGCAGACACAAATGCCAGTTTGAAATAATGGAAGTGTTTTAAGTAAGTTTTTAGGAAGTCAAACAGAAGTTCAACATCTCATGAAGTTAGTATATTCAGAAATAAGAATATTAACTTTTTTAAAACTAGGTAATTTCTAAGTAATACAAGGAAAGCCACTAAAAGAAGCAAAGCCTCTGAGCTGCTCACTATAACCATTATGTCATATTGCATCCAAAGTGTTTTCAATCAAACTTTTGGAAAATATTTCCTCGTAACAAACATTTTTAAATCTCATACAATATACAGGCAGTTCGAATTTTCTGATAATAACCTTAACTTATTAAAGACTGTTTAGTGACTAAATTATATTTCAGTAGCAGTAGAAGTTTTCTGAACAGAAATTACTCAAGACATGACAAAAGAAGCTGTTATGACCATGTAACACAGAACTCTAAAAAGATTAATATTTTGCCATTTGTCAAAACTTTCAGTACTTCTGTTTGAAGACCAGAGTCAATCTTGCAGGAAAGACATGTCTTATTTTGAGTAAGAGTTCCATTTTCATTTTAAATTTTATGCAAACATGGGAAGTAAGGATCTTAGCTACTTCTCTGTGTGTTTTGCAATAAAACAAAAATAAAATAGAAATAATAAATTGAGGCTTAAGATAGGAGACCATTTTTGTTTATTGTTTTGATGGGAACACTAAATCAGTTGACTATGTGACCTTACACTAAGATTATTACATTTTCTTCACAAAATTTATACATGGCATGTAAAAAAATTAAAAAATTTCAGACCAAACAACCAGACATTCCATACCTATAAATACTTGATATTTGTCCGATTTATCTCAAGTATAAGTATGAAAGATTTGGTTATTCAAAATTTTAAGGGAAATTCATGCAAAAACTTGATTACCTCTTAAAAAAAAAAAACAAACAAAAACTTAAAGAGATGTAATTAAAATTTATACTGTTAGAGGATATAGCAGTTCATATAATTTTTTTTGAGTTTCTATTCAGACAATTGTGGAACTACTGAAATGGATATTACTTGACTACAGAGGAACAAATGTGTCTTCCTGCCTTAAGAGCAAATTGTCCTGAAGAATTCTCTCCTTTTTCCATCTTGTGTGCATAAACATGATGAAATGGGGACCATGATGTAAAGAAAACAGTACTATGCTTGTGACACTTGCAGTGAAAAGGTACCATGAACGATTTCAATTTGCATAGAGGTTGATATATCTTGACTTCTCCGTCCAGAAAGCTTTTTCTTTCACTTACTTAGAATGACCAAATTTCAAACAATTTCTATAGTTTGACAGAAAAGGAGTCAGCACTATATCCTCTCTGTTTCGCTTTGCGTTTTGAATGACACAGGTTTTGTTATTTGTAATAGAAGCCACTGTTGCCTTATTTATGCTTTGCATGCAAACAATAATTTGCATCAGCTCTAAGAACTAATCAGATTTTTATTTTTTTCTTTCCAAGCTCCAAGACTGGAAAACAGCTTTGAAGCCAGATCCATCAGAGAGTGTTTAACTATATAGAGGAAATGTGTTCTGTAGTGTACCAGCTGTACTTGTAGTTTTTTTTAGCCACAAGCAGAAGGGTAGATTTGTGAGTGAAGGGGCACTTCCTCTACTTAGTTATTTCAGTACTTCTTCTAAGGCCTGTGACAAACAGTGTTAGAACAGTTTGGAAATGTATTGCAAATCTAGAACAGGATGATATGAGCAAAGAAAGATGCTGTAGGAAATAAGAACTCACATATTTGGTGATTTGACTGGTAAATAATGTTAGTCAACATAGTCTTGCATGTTCTTTGTTGTTAGGTTGTTTTTTCTCCTCTCTCTGGATACCTATAGATATTCGAGCAATTGTGTGGACTAGTTACTGCACATAAGCCTCTACCAAATGGATAAAACAATTGACAGCTACTGGAGTTAACAGAATTGTGTTTTGTTGGTGGAAGTAGATAAGCAGAATCTTCAGAGTCATGCAAAAAACGCACACACCTAGATCAGACTGATTTAGTCTTTCCACAAATGCAGCTGCAAGTACCTTTAGATATCATTCTGTAACTGCATGCTTCATGAGAGCAAAGGAAGCAGAAATATTGTGATTTATGATCAGTCTATTTAGATTCACCAGCAACGTGCTCAGTCTCTGGGTACATAAAAAAAAAAAAAGCAAAACCTCAAACCTCTTTTTCCCTTGAGAAGCTGTTAACATTTCAGTGAGAATGCTAATACCAATTTAGATTACTAATGCTGATGTTAACCTTATGAATGCTGCTGCTTTTTGTGTACTGAGAGTAGTCATCTCTATTGACTGTTTAAGACTGCATGCATTTTTTTGGTGATATTCTATCATAACAATAAAATGATATGTGTATATATGTAATCTCAGGGGGCTATTAAAAGCCATCCAAAGGTATTATCACTGGAAAAAAAACAAAACCTGTTTACCAACCTCAGAGGGACTTGGAGATATATGAGCAATCATAATTATTTTCCAGACCAAAAAGCTCTTTCTGTTATTGACCATTAAATTAAGTTAATAGTGTCTGTAGAAGCATGTTAAATGCTAGCATTGAGAATTCTTTATTTTCCCAGTCAACTTTTATTTGATCATAGAGAGCTTATTAGACCATTTTCAAGAATAACTCTACTTAAATTTCATTTGTTCTACTGAACTTGTCCTCTCGTCCAAGTTTGTTATCAAAGTCTATGAAAGAATTGCAGCTGCATATCCTTGCCATCCACACACTATGTAGAGCATGGAGATTCTAACAAATGGAATAATCCTATAGGAAATCTTGGAAAAAGTGCTGAATTTAAATATTTAAGCAGTAGACAGGGGACATAATTTCAGGACAGCTTAGATTCTCCCTCACAACAGTCATACAAGACATAAGAACATAAGAAATAGATCAAAAACATAACATTAGACTATAATCCCAAACACCAGTGAGACACTATCTGTGGAGAAATAAAGAAGACTTTCAACTGGATTTGAGGCATTGGCAGGTGCGATGATAAAGCTGGAATCAACTGTGTTGCACACAAATACAATCTAAACAATATTGACAGATCAAAATAGAAACACTGAATCAATCACAGCCCTCTACTCCTGTCACATCAATAAAGTGACTGCCAGGTTAAACAAGCCACCAAAAGAAAGCCTGCGTTAAGTGCTCCCCCAGTAAACTACCCTGTCTCTGCACCCAAAAGCAATTATTCATACCACACGAAATAAAGTTCACTAATCATCCTCTCACCAACTGTTACTTTTCATGCATCTGAGGTCCATTAGTTGCCAATTAATTAAATATAAACTGTGCTTGTAACACATGAAACTGAACCAACATAGCGTAACGTATTTTGGCTTTATGTGGATGGTGCCAGGTTTTTAAACAAGAAGAGCTCAAAAGTTTAGAAAGAAACTTAACCATGTGGTTTTATAATTAGGTGCTAGAACAGAATTAAGGATGAGCAGGTGATGTTAGAAACATCTTCCCAAAACAATAAGAGTTCAATGAATTCATTAATGCAGTATATAAAGAGGAGCAGTTCTGGTGATATAGAGATGAAACAATCCAAACTGAAGTGTTGAAGATTGGAAAGAGGGACAGCAGGGTTAATACACACTGATCTCATGCTACGATAAATGCTACAAGTGCAGCACTATGTATGGAAGGAGACAGAGTGGGGAGAAGAAAGGAAACAATTCTCTACACAATTTGCATCATTTTGCAAAGAAGATGCCAGCTGCACAGCTATTATTTTAGAAGAAGTCTTCACCTTTTCTTACAGCTATTTTTCATACAGTCTGTGAAAATAACTATCAGTTTGAAAGCAAGTGGAACGTTTCTGAATGCATCTCTATCCAGCTGACAGTCTTGTGCCAACAGTCGTATTTGAGGTTTAAAGGAAGTTAAAAAAGACAAGTCCAAAACAACTTCTTTCCCATTGAGTGAAAACTTGAATTAAACAAGTAAATAATTGGCAAACATTCTCACCTCTGTAGCAGTCTTTGACACAACTGAAAGAGGTGCCAGAGTGACATGCTGCTTTTAGAATGAGTTAGCTCATGCCTAGAAAACAAACCAGAACCTCAAGGTGCGGCGTAAGCTGACTACAGAACCTTAAAGCTTTCACAAAAAACAATAAGGTGTACAAAAATATGAGACAGAACACACATATTACACAGACGCTCACAGTGTACAATGCTGATGAATTAGAAATCATACAACAAAGAGGGCTCGTTCTAATAGTAGTCTCTTGGCTTCAATTGGAAACAGCTAGCTTTTCATATTTAAAAGCAAAAACAAAATCAAAGCTTCCTTAAGGCTTTAAAATATAATTGTGTTCCAAGGTAGCTCAAAAAACAAACTATAGAACCTTACAAATGGTATCAGCATTAAAAAGGCATAAAAGGATTTTAAAACATCTTTTACTGATTTTGTTTCATACGTGGCTGAGTTTTCATTTTACCAATGCTTCTTACACTAGTACTGGAAGAAGATTTAGTCAGTTGAGAAGTATCAGCCCAGTCAAGTCCAAGGCAAAAAAGCAAAAAACAATAACACAAGGATATATAGGCTGGTTAGGCCTTTAACTACTTTTTGCCTTCCTAACACAATCAGTTGCTGATTTGTAAACACGTGATTTAAACCTGCACAGCTGCTTCCTAGCTCCCATAATCCATTCTTTCATTCTTAAGAGAATAAACAGCAAAAGCTCCTCCTGCAGAAACTGCTGAGTTACCTCCCTGTTTTTGTTTGCAATCAGGTGGCACCACTCACAGGCCTAATGAATTCAGCCCCATTCCTCAATAAATTATAGATGTAAATAATGCTGTTTTGGAAAAAAAAAAAAAAAGCTCACATTTTACTACAGGACCCTCACTGTCAGAAACTTCTTGATGTTGCCAAAATTTGAGTTATTATTTTTAGTACTGCTGAAATTTTGCCTTATTGACCAAGTTTTATTCTCACCACTCTCACCACACTTGGTTTTAAAGTTGCCTTCTCAACACTTAATTGCCTAAGGACACAGTGGAATAGATGTTCATAGGTGTTCTCTATGAAAAATAAGGGACTCTGATCTTCACCTCACCCAGATCATCAAACTGTAGAGTTTCTACAGAATATTCCTTTGACTCATGAAGAATGACAGTTCATTAATTTACCTAAAATCTTCTAGCAGACTGCAATTAACCCAGGTTTGCCATTCAGATTGCATTGCTCCACACCTGCCACATTTTAGCCTGTGATTCCAGGATGCAATGAACTTGTGACTTGTTGACTTGTTTATCTTCTTGGTTTTTTTCCTGGGTTATCTATTTTTCTTATCTCAGATGCACAGACTGTTATCTGCCCCTGTAAAAATCCAGCCTCTCATGTATGTGAACTTGCAGGTATAGCTGTGTAAACATCTGTCCCCTGAATACAATTAGAAGAAGCCCTAGTACTCCTAGCCAAGGAGTTGTTATTTTTTCTTGTTGTTATTTTTTCAGGAAATGCTCTTCTCCCATCATGAAATACTAGTAGTTCCAGGCTGTCTGTGCCTACCAAATGCACATGATCCCATCTATCTTGATATTTCTGGTACCTGACTTAGCTGAGCACCATGTATGAGTTGCATCACTTTTAACAAACGTATTATCTGGAGCAGTTCTTTGAATCAGTCTTTTACCTAATACATTCTCCATTACTTGATGTTTCTGCTAGGCCTGTCTTTCTCAACAAAGGCATTGACAAAATAAATTTGAATTGTAGAATTAATTTCTTTGCTGCAAGTGTTGGAATGAAATTGATTCCTTTGCTATAAACCAGCTTCATCCATTAGCCCTGTGCTTTAGAATTGTTTCTAGTCTTAACTTGCTTTAATAAACTAACGGTTGAGCATATTTTAGCTGTCACATTTGTTTTCATTGTTTAAACTGATCAGACTTTGTGCAGATCCAACAATAAAACATGATTAAGTGAAGGATTTGAAAGAGAATATTTTTATTAGATGCCAGATATTTCTTATTGCTTTGTAACTAAGATTTTTCCTATCTATTTTACAAAATAACCACATAATTAACAATGACTATTCATATTTTCACCCTTTTCTTCACTCCCACAAAATGATTAAAATCATTAAAATGATAACATTTAAAAAGCTCTTCCCACTGATAAAATCTCTGAGGGCTTACAGCCCTGAGTTTGTTAAAACTGTGGTACTACTCCAAAACGCTAAAGACACTTAAGCTAATAAACTCATTAACATGAAACAACTATCAAGAGATAAGCTTGATAAAGGCACATTTTATTTAATTCTTTTTATTGTGATAATATGAAGTTGAATTGATTCCCTGTACTCTTGATAGCAACTGATAACAGCTTTACAATCTATCCACCTGAAAAAATTGCCTAATTCTTAATTTTTCCTGCAATAGTTCTTGCTATTTATTACCTACAGTATGAACAACACCTGTAAGGGACTGCTACACAGATGTCTCAAACAGTCTGGGCCTTTTCCAATCCTAAACTGGCTAGAGCCACCTACCTGGCACCTGTCCGTGTTAGTGCTAGAGGATTTGGCACTTTCTAGCCCACAGCCCCATCTGTGCCCTGATGGGCATGTGGGGGCAGGCAGGGCTTGGAGCTGTGGCTGCAAAAAAAGAAGACAAGTCAGGAGAGCTAGAGGCGACCTCCAACCACCATCATCCCCCAGATCCATTCCTGGTAATTTTCCACAAGGGGTTATCAACACAATGTGGCAAGAACTTGACAAGATAAGAGACGCTGACCCTGGGCAGTCAAGGAGCTCCCACCTGCCATAAGAGGTTTGCTGCTGTGCCATGGTCGTTGCAGGATCCGAGGGTGGTGATCTTTCCTTTCATTTTCCTTCCATTTTTCCTTTCACTTTCCTTTTGCTTTCTTTCTAGTTCAGCAAAAGGGTTGTCTATGGCAAGGCCAGTTCTTTTGTTTCAGCTAATAGCTCTTTAATGTGACACACGTTAATAGCATTAAGTGGGCAACTGAAGTACATCAATAGGACAAGAGGGAACGGGTTCAAGTTGCGCCAGGGGAAGTTTAGATTGGATATGGGGAAAAACTTCTTCACTGAAAGGATTGTGAAGCATTGGAATGGGTTGCTGAGAGAGGTAGTGGAGTCACCATCTCTGGATGAAAACGGCTGGATGTTGCACTTCAGGAGATGGTTTAGTGTTAGGGTGCTGCAGAGGTGTAGGTTGGACTTGATCTTAAGGTCCTTTCCAGCCTTGATGTTTCTATCGTTCTGTGATTCTATGATGTTAGTTCTATGTTACTGGTAAATGAAAAATGGTGTTAGGATACTTGGTGTTGATTCACCTTAATCCTGGCCTGGGAATCAGCGAACTTGAGCCATCGTCCTGAAATCTTGGAATGTGACAACATCCAGTGATATAAGTAGGCAATAAAAGCACTTTTATTCTTAACCTGATTTTACTGACACTGGAGCTGTTACCCATGAATAAATTGGAAAACTACAATATAAAAAGCAATTTTGCAGATACAGTAAATAGTGGTTTCAGTGTTTTCCTAAAGAATTCTTGGTGAAATCATTTAGATTAGTTGCATGTTTCATATTACGTGCTCCGTGATCTGTTCCTGATATATTTTGAAATATCCCATTTGAATCATACAACTGTGCTTCAGAATCTGTTTTCACATGAAGAAGGCAAGGAAGACAGACAATACACCCATATCAAACATACAGCCATACAAATAGCATAACTCTACGTACAGACTGAAAAAATACATATCTTTCGGCACTGTGGTTTACCATATTCCATACTGTCCAGTTTTTACATTTTGTTTATATTTGATCACCCTAATTCAGTCAGCCTCACATCTGTGCCCAGTAAGATAACAGAGTAGATCCTCCTGGAAGACATGCCCAAACATGGAAGACAGGGAGGTGTTTAGGCAGAGACAACGTGCCTTCACCAAGTGGAAATCATGTCTTACTACTCTAATGGCTTTCTGTCATGGAGTTACTGCATCACTGGACAAGGGAAGAGTTGCAAATGTCATTTACATTGACTTCTATAAGGTCTTTGATGTGGTCCCCCACAATATTATTGTTTCTGGAGTGGAATTTGAAAGACAGGCTATTTGACAGATAAGAAATTGTTTGGATGGCTGCATCCAAAGAATGATAATCAATGATTTCTTAACTGGAAAAGAGTATATAGTGGTGTCTTTAAGGGTCCTTACGGGGCCTAATACTATGTAATACCTCACCAATGAGACAGACAGTGAGATTGAGCACGTCCTCAGCAAGTTTACAGATGATGCCAAGCTGAGTAGTGCAGTTAATTTTCTCGAGGGAGAGGATGCTGTGGGAAGGGACCTGGAGAGGTTTGAGAGGTGGGCCTATGCCCATGATGAAGTTCAATAAGACCAAGAGTGAAGTCTTGCACCTGGTTTGGGGCAACCCCCAGTATCAATGCAGACTGGGGAATGGATGAACTGAGAGCAGCCCTGCAGAGAAGCAATCGGGGAGATTGGTGGAGAAAAAATTAGACATGACCCAACAACGTGTGCTCACAGTCCAGAAAGCCAGTCACATCCCGAGCTGTATCAAAAACACGGCCAGAAGGTTGAAGCAGGCAATTCTTCACCTCTACTCTGCTCTGGTGAGACCCCACCTGAAGTACCACGTCCAGCTCTGGAGCCCTCAGCACAAGGAAGACATCAATGAAGAGCGGCTGAGGGAACTGGGTTTGTTTAGTCTGGAGGAGGCTGAGAGGAGACCTTATTGCCCTCTACAACTACCTAAAAGGAGGCTGTAGTGAGGCTAGTGCCTGTGTCTTCTCTCTGATTACTAATGACAGGACAAGGGGAAATGGCCTCAAGTTGCGTCAGGGTAAGTTTAGATTGGATATTCAGAGGAAGTTCTTTACTGAACGAGTGGTGAGGCACTGGAACAGGCTGCCCAGGGAGGGGGGGGAGTCACCAACCCAAAAAAAAAGGAGATCTAGCACTTGAGGCTATGGTGTAGTGGTTAGGGATGCTGGGATGAAGGGTGGACTAGATGATCTTCAGAGGTCCCTTCCAACCCCTAACATTCTGTGATTCTGTGATTCTGTAATCTGTTGGAACAGGTTCACATGAGGACCACAAAAATTATGAGAGGTCTGAAATACATCTATGAAGAAAGGATGAGAGAGTTGGGGTTCTTCAGCCTGGAGAAGATAAGGCTCTGGAGAGACCCTATTGTGACCTCAATACTTAAGAGAGACTATTTGCCTGGGATTGTAATGACAAGACAAGCAGTGGTGGTTTTAACCTGAAAGAAGTTAGATTTAGATTTGACTTTAGGAAGAAAAATTTGGATGTGTGAAACACTGGCACAGGTTGCCCAGAGAAACTGTGGATGCTCCCTTCCTGGAAGCATCCATGGCCAGGTTGGATGGGACTTTGAGCAACCTCGTCTAGTGGGAGGGGTCCCTGCTCATGGCAGAGGAGTTAGAACTAGATGATCTTTAAAGTCCCTTCCAACCCAAACCGTTCCATGATTGAATGGTTCTGTGATTTTCCAAGTAACACCCATTAGTAAGACCCGATTATAAGTAAAAGGCTGGTATCTGAATGTTCCTCAATGTAAATGCATGACTCCTCGTTGTATATAAACATCTAGTGCTTCAATAATGTTAAAAAAGACAGCAACAAAATACACCTGAATTAATGATTTCCAGATAAATGTCTCGTTCTAACGGAATTTCATTAACTGGTGGAAGAACATAGTATATGGCAAACGGTAGTGTGTTATGAATTACCAAGTTACCAAGAGACCAGATTAAGCGAGAATTCACAGCTTATAAACTAGTTCATGTACTTATGTGTGCAGATTCTTATATCCTGATCTTAATGTAAATGGATGAGGGTTACCTCCAGAGGTTACCTCAGTTCAGATTTTTCAGAATTTATAAAGAGTGTCATTAGAGCTGCTATTATATGCCGCCTTTCAAGTCTATATGGAAGTACATGGCACCTTAACTAACACATTATAAACTATTTATATAACAAGAAAAGGCAATCTTGATGATAGGCATAGTTAACTCTATGTTTTAAAAACAGCTTGCAGAAATTAGTGTGTCAGACACTGTTGCTCTACCAGGACCAAAACAAAATCTTATGGTAATTTGCAACTTCTTGGTTACAGGAGATGGGTAAAGAAAATGGCTGTCCTGAAGAAACTGTGTTAGGCTTCTGTAGACATTTGCTGATATCTGTGTACATAGGTAATATACGTGAATAAATGTATAGATATGTGTAAGTAAATTTATTTGGAGACACTAAAATTGGCCAGCTAAAGTGATGATCAAGTTAAATTTAGACAACATTTCAGAGACAGTCATTCTTAAAATCCCTGACTCCTATAAATTCATAGGTATTGAAAAGTTAACCAATTATTGCTCCAAGGACCAAAAATTCCACTTCTGCCAATGGCTGAAGTTGGCATCACTTTGTTTAGCAGTTTTATGTACACTCAAGAGGAGCTAGGATCTTAACATTAAATATTCCATTGTCTGTGATGTGGATACCCTGCATTTTACAGCTAGC
>NW_009736767.1:21277-39951 GCF_000703405.1 Apaloderma vittatum | reverse complement strand
AAGAGAAGAGAAGAGAAGAGAAGAGGAAGAACTTTGCCCTCCCACACACTAAAGATAAATGAAATTATGACTGACATGAAGAAAGTGAATAGGAAAGTTTTATTCACAGTTTCTTATAATAGACATCTAGATGGCATGAAAAAAAATTTTCTAGTAGCTAGTTTTAAACAAGCAAAACTAATTACATTTGTTATACACATTTAAACTGTGGAAATTCTCATCACAGTGTGTTGTGTTGTCCAAATGATGAGGGGATTCAAAAAGTGATGAGATGAATTCATGAAAAAAATCCATCTGAGACTTCACTATAAATCATCTCTCAGCATCCCCAGGCAAGAATAGTCCCAGAATTTAGGAAGACCTGACAGCGAAAATGTTTCATTTCTGCATATATTTCTGCAAGATCAGTCGGATGCAGGACATCAAGGCAAATGGGCTTTTGGTCTGATGCAGATTTTAGTGCTTTTATACTTTGGGAAATATTCTGGGATATCACCCACAAGACAAACAGTGTACTAAGCCTCTAGACTGCATTTTACACCATTAATTTCTTTACTCAAATATCATGTAGTAACACTTTTTTTCTAACCCATGCAAAAGGGTTTTTTGCATGCCTGTATCCACTCCTGGTCAAAAGCATTGTGTTCCCTCCAAGCCTGATGAGTGTGAAACTTTTCCAAAAGTCTTCCTATGGATCCTCCATAAGCCATGAATCTGATAACACTTCAAGCATGATTCTCCCTAGTTTGCTCAACTGATAACATTGCAAAAAAATTGTTGTCCATTGGAGAATGTAGCCTGTCCTAATATAAAGTCAGCCCCTTTTAGAAATTTCAGCTGATAGCACCTTGACAACTGATTCATCAAATCACTTCATTCTGGAAATGTTGATACATAGCCTGGTGTTTAGGAGATTGACTGGGAAGGCAGGGATGGTGTTACCCTGTGCCCTCACAAAGAGAAGAACTGTACCCCATATTCTAAGTCAATATTCTTAGCCTAAGGTTTCTAGATAAAAACATCGTGTTGTTTTGCAAAGGAGACTTGTGAGAGAGTGTCCTTCAGTTCAGAAGGGTTATGGATGGCCACAGCACCCAATCCATGAACCCCCCAGAACATGATAAGGATGAAAACTACCCTCCTCTTCACATTCTCATCTAGCCACTGGTGACAGTTGTTGGTCAGAGGGTTGGTTCCCAGGGTTCATCCCATTCCCTGTCCATTATATACTCTGATTGTCTGACACTGATGTGCTTGACAGGCAATCGAGACAAGCTCATGGCTTGTTGCTGTCAGAGATGCATGACCACCTTCCTGCTTCTTCTTCCCGTGCTTTTCACTGTGCTCATTCCCAGTTCCAGCATTGTAATGTTTTCTTCCCATCTCACCAAAGAAGGTTCAGCTCATTAATCTAATGAGAATTGTCTTCTTTTTCAGGTTGCTTTTCACCCTCTTGAGAGGCTTCAGTTGGCATTATCACACCATGAGATGTGTGTGAAGCCTGGCTCAAGGTGAGAGAGGAAACAGCTCCTAATCCTTTCAGTTGCAAAGAACAGGTAATTCAATTCAAGCTGCCTGTGAAACAATCCCTTAAACTCTTCTGGAGATGTCTAGCTGAGATCACAAGGATAGTCTGTGATAGAGCAGGGAGCTGATTCCTCATTGCTCAGTCTCTAAGCTAAAACTTAAATCACTTGTCTTCCTTTCTTTTTTATCAGTTTAATATCTCTTCATGAGAGATATTTGCCATTTTTGTAACTTACCCATGATGGACTAACAGTGCTGAGTTAAACAAATCTATTTTAATCCAGTCATGAGAAACATGTGCGGCTCCCCAGTGCAGGCACTGAAATAGGTTCATCATTGTTGCTCAACATGACTGGAGATTAGATGCACTGTGAGTAATTGTTTTCCTTTCAACAGCTTGTTGGGCTTCCACAGTAAATCAAACTAGAACCTGGTTAGTGGTGCTATAATAACGATTGTACTGGGTCAGTTTGAGGACAAAGACCACAGCAACACTGAAGAGAGAATGTCCTTTTCCTGAGTCATTGTCCTCATTTACCCAGATCTGTAACATGGGTGAACTGGTGGGAACATGCACCAGGGAGTTTGCAGTAACTTGATTAAGTCTGAAGGGGAGTATTTAGCCAGATCTGGCAACTTTAGTGAGAAAAAGCCATAAAATCTCAGAAAAGCTGGAAAAGTGTTCTGTGTCTCCTCTCGTTGCATATTAGGAATAGCACCACTAAACACACATCAGTTATTTGGGAATATGAGAGCCCTGTATCTTGGCCATAAACCTCAACAGCTGCACTTTGATAAAGTTAGCGCAAGTGAGAACAGAGGTTGTTTAGGGGCAGGTGTCTTTACTTACAAGGAAAGACTTTAGTCTTCCAGTTTAGGACTGAGCATCCGTCATCTGAGTTTTTTCCTGGTTTGAGAGCACCAGCATAAAAGTTTTCTGGAGTGCCTGGAGCACATGGCAATTATCAGGGAGAAGGAGGGGCAGCTGTGCCTATGGGCAGGAGAGGATGGGTCAGGTGACCCAAATGGACCAATCACAGTATTCCTTCCCACAGTGCTCAGTATATAAGGCCCTATAAGAAGAGCCCTATGGCTTTCTTTGCCTGCTGTGTTTGGAGGATTGATGTTGCCTCTTCATTGTCTCTCTCTGTGCTGCTGGTATTCTCACTGCCTGTTTTCACAGTGTAGCACCTTTCATCAAGACAAGTTGTCTTTCCCTGCCTCCATTGATGGGAATGGCACAGCTTCTTTTCCGGGTTTTTCAGACTACCATTGGGACTCCAGGTTTGGGTGCTCCTGTCTGCTGCCAAGTCCAGCCTGGAACTTTTTTTCTGCTCGGGACATCTGGATGATGGGGGTACCATATCTAGCATATTCTCTTTTATCTTTGAGCGTATTTACATATATGTGTAGTATCTGTATGTAGAGTGACATCTTCTTTGTTATTGTTAGTATTATTCTCATTTTCTTCATTAAACTGGTTCAAGTTTTTTTCAGCCTCAGTGTCTCTCTCCCTTGTTCCCCTGTTATCCTCCCCTGGGAGGATTGCAGTGTCTGTCAAAGTTTAGTGGCTCTGGCCCAGCCTTAAACTTTGACACGTTTCTTGACAGCTTCAGTGATTTGGGGCAAAATCTCTAAGCTCAGCTACTCATATATATAGAATTGCTTGGACTTCCATGATTTCAGTGGGAGTTGAAGGTCTTTGTGATTCCAGACCTTTCTTTGTGAATCCAGACCTTTGTTGCTTTATCTCCTCAAATATAAAGCTAGACATAATGATATCTCCTACTTCCTTAGGCTGAACAGACCGAGGTGCTTGCGTGTTTAGTAGAGAAATACAAACTCCTAAGGTAGGCAACTAGTATAAAGCATCAGAGTCCATATGCTTGGTTTCCACAGTCTTGCAGTCATTTGCACCTGCACAAAATGAGTACCAAATAAAAATAATACCCGGACTAATATCATTTGTGTATGCTTTTTACAAAGACAAATGACTACACAAGCTGCAAGGCATTGGGTGTTGAAAACACAGGCACATCTCAGTATCCAGGAGCCCTGTTTCTTCGAATGTTGATTATAAACAGATCTGAAGACTCTGCTCCAACTAAAAAAGATTCAGTTTTTCTCCTAGGTAAATGTTTTTCTTTAAGAAGATGTGAAAAAAAAAATTATTTTGCTAATTACTTTTGGGGATACTCAGGCTTGTGTGTCCCTTTTTACAATGCATCTTCATGGTAGCTACTCTTCCATTTATTATCCCAATAGGAATAAATATTGTCAACATAATAGCAATGCATTCTAGTGCAGCAGGGAAAGATCTGTATTTATGAGTGACAAAAAAGAAAAAAACCTGAGAAAAGTAAAAGTTGCATTACTGTGTCTTGTTTAACTAGTGCCCCCTCTTGTGGTACTTTGACAGCAATACCAAACCCCCAAATCTTCCTAAAATGAGAAAAATAATCGGGTGTAATAAAGGTTCGAGAGGTGTTTTAAATACAAAGTACACATGTACACAAATACAAAAAACACATGAAATGGTGTTAGATGAATAATCAAGAGGACTTCTATGCACTATTACTGTTAAAGAAAAGATCAATGTTAGAGGGACGTGATAGAAAGGATATAACAGATAGAAAAATATGATGTGCCTAGCTGCTAAAACCATTACCCGTCCTTTCAGAACTGGATGTCTCGCTCTCAAACAGCTAGCTGACATTTTAGTTACAACCCTTCTGAATACACAGCTCATTTGAGCATTCTGTCTCTCCTTTTTGCCTTCATTTTCCCTCTTACCTCTCCTGACCATTTTTATTTTTTTCTAATTTCTGTTTCATCTGCAGCGTTAGGTCTGCAGTTTCTCTGCTCTCCAACTTTTTTTTTCCCTTGCTGTTATCTCTGCAAACCACACAGACACCTCAGGTACAAAATAATGTCCTTTTTTTTTTTTTTCTCCTTGTTTTCCACCCCCAGCTTGCCTTTTCATAATCACTTTTTAAAGCCTCTCTGCTGATGCAGCACTGATTTTCCTTTCCGATTAATTGTATTTCTGCTTGCAGGAGCAGGAGGAAAAATAACCCCAAAATGACCATTCTGAACAGCGACTTGCAGGATTCTTCATGGAGAAGTTTTAAGCCAGTAGATGTATCTTGTTCTACAGGGATCTCTGTCAACTTCTCTTTTTATGCATTTAATGTTCTTCCCTAGCGATAGCCTAAGGGTGCTTTCACTAAACAATTAATGTAAGGCATCTCCTGGGAACCTAATGGGTATTTAGCAATAAGTTCACTTCCAGTGAATTGTATAATGTGATATTTTGACAATGGATATAGTGAGGTTCTTAAAAGGTGAAGTTTTCTCCAAAGAAGCAATAAAATATCTAACAGAAGTTCTGATAGCATTTTGTGGGGTGGGATAGGATAGAGAGTGGGTCACAAGGAGCAGGTAATTTAGCAGAGTGTTATGCGCTGTTGTACAGTATGTTCTTTAATTTTAGTGTCATCCTGTAATAATGTTCACTTTCACTAATACAATGTACAAGTCGTAATCTATTAGTGAAAATAAAATTTACTGTGACATTTGATATGAAAGCCGCTAGCAATGAAGGATGTAGTACTGCAAGTGATATTTGTATTATGTTAATAAAAAATGATATTAACATATGAAACTAATACTAGGCAAGGAAAAGTGTTTAATATTAAGGCTTGAAATGCAGAAAGTAACATGAAATCTCCAATCTCTGATAATGCTGTGCTCAGAATCACACTCACTGAGAAGACTATAGGCAGTAAGTTTTTTGAAAGGTAATTTTTAATTGTTATTTAAAACTATGCCAAGAGTTATCACAATAATAATTTAGTACATTAATCCATCAATTTAAATATAGAAAGTGTCATTTAAAATAGAAAATACTACCGTACATGCATTCAGAATTTCATATTTCCCTACTAGAATTATTCTTACTGCTTAATCTAAATAAAACTAAAACTTCAAAGACAAAGTGTAAGATTTTGTGGCATTTATCTGAAATGTGATAGCTTGCAAAATGTAAAATACGTAGTTTAGACCTCTGTGTGTGTAACGTTTTGACAGAGACAGTCTTCTATAGGTTACAGCACTATAGGATTACATTTTTAAAAAGTTGCATGAATGAATGTATATAAAATCAGCTTTGCTATTTCTGTTCACTCACTCGAGGAAGTTGAAGGGTTGATTTTATTAGTGTGATTTTTTTTCTGAGAGAATAATATTATAGAAGGACTGGATAAATTTGAGTCTATGATACTTTTCTGTCAAACACACACACACATACATAAAACCAGACAAACGAAATGAAAAGGAGATAGATTTGAACAAAAAATGCACAATATTTTTGTATTGTTTCAAATGTTATTCCAAAAAGCAAAATTAAAGTCTTACTTTAACCTTTCATTTTCTCATGCTCAAAATAACAAACATCCTAGAAACAGTGAAACTACAAGAAACAAATGAAAAGAAAGAAAGAAGTTCTCTTAACCCAGTTGACCCATTTAATCCATTTTTACTGATTACACCTTTCCTTTGGCTAACAAATTTAAAAATAAAAATTCTTGATCAAATTGAACCGTATTTACAGATTCACTGCAGATTTTCAGTTATGATGTACTATGAATTTTTTTTTCCTTCTAAAACAGAATTTTGGAAAGTAATTGTACTCAGTCTACATAATATCTAACATCAACAGCACAGAGTAAATAGCTCTAGACGTCCTTTATTTCACAAGATAGTGTCTGGTCTTAGGCTTTATGGTAAAATTAAGCTCATTTTCTTCTTTTTTTTTTTCAAATATGGGGAACAATATCTTAAGATTTAACAAGGACATTTCTAAGCAATGAAAGCATGCAGGTTCTCTTTTCTTTTAAAAGGCGCTATTTCCATTTAAAGCAATGACAAGTCTAATATTTAACATTCATGCCATAATAAAACACAGCTTACATATGTATAATTTTTTGCTTTGTTAAGTTTTCAAAAACATGTAGTACTTCATAGCCTTACAGCAACCGTCATGACGATCTCTAAGCTTCTAACGCTGAACTGAATTATTGCTAAACCAATATATGGTCAAAATAACAGTAAACACAACAACAGAAAATGTAACAAGGAAAAATAACTGCAGAGGCTTTTTCGTGTGTTATTAAAGTAGCACTCTTATGGCAATAATTTCTGTTCTATAAATGTAACCTAAGAATTTCCAAGTAATGAATTTTAATAGCTCAAACTGTAAATAAACTATCATAACTTTCCATCAAAAATGCCAGATTCTCTGCTGATGGAAATTGATGCAGTTCTGTTAACACCACAGAACTCTAGTGGTTTACACAGACCAACAAATTTGGCCCGTTTGTCTTAAAAAAAACACCCACTTCTATTTGCAGGACAGAATTCAGCAATGTGTCCCTCACCATATAAACATTTTTCAGGATTTATTTGCAGTCTGTTATATCAGTTTAGTATCACAATTCTTTGTTTTAATATTCAGAGAGGTGATGTCAGTATTAGCCTATGTGCTAAATAGAAGACTAAACATCAGTTTATGCCCAGAGCCTGAAACCTGTGTTGTATATACATTCAGCTTCAGCCACTTGACCTTAACAGTCTACTCAGAATCACACACGAACACAGCATTTCTAGCCTGATGCTATAACATACCCTTAGCTGCTTATTTTTATAGAGGCAGAGCATAATCACAGTTAATCAGGGTAAATATGGAGTATCTTAACGGAGGTCGGTAGGATTGCTCGGGATTCCTATCTGAACATTTCAGTTAGCATCTGGCCTTTAGGGTCTATATTTCAGTGCAGATGGTTTAGCAATACAGGATTTGCTGTTCAAAAAGTGTTTCACTGCAGAAAGGTAACTTTTGTGCTTAGAATTGTCTTCTTGAAGTTATTTTAAAAGCATTGCTTATTATTCGTTCTTCTTCCTTCCTTCTCTACTCTCTAGCAAGAGCCAAAATAAAGCCAACATGGACTTCAAGCCTACTGAAACCCATACCTACCTTACTTTGGGCTCCCTCAACTAATATCCTGGGTTGTCTAAAGCTCTTCTTCATAGTGGCTCCCTGGAGCATTCCCACTTTCATTTTTATTTGAGTTTCACTGGGTCTTTATTTTGAGCCTTTCAGAAATTAGGCAGAAAGGTGTCCAAATTGCCTTACTTATTTACAAATCTAACAACTGGGGAGTCACTTTACTGAGAGGACTCAAAAGTAAATTTCATATCTCTCTGGAGAACACTCAAAGATGAATGAGTTGGGTGTGGAGAGTGGTGCAGAATATGCTCCCCTGTGACTGATGTCACAGGGAAGCTTACAAAAAAGTGAGGCTGGAAAGACTACCAGCAAGAATAGACACAACTACTCATCTGATTCCTCCAAGAAGAGGAAGACCCGGGTTCTGGTCAATGGATACCATCTACACTTTGTTGGTCAACTTTTCATTATTATACTCATCAGAGCACTACAAGTGAGGATCAAAGTTAGCAGTTCTTTCTATCGACAGAAAGTCAGTTTAGTGGGGATTGTACAACTAAGAATTTTGTAAACTTTCCATGTAATTTTAGATTGGAGTATATCTGCTTTTTATTGGATAGCTAGATGTTGCCATTAATAAATAAATAAGTAAATAAGATCCTTCACTAAGAATACTTCGATTTTCCTCTAATTTTTTGAACAGAAGTTACCCTCTCTATGGAAAGTATTAAGTCATTGTCTTGCTTATGACAATAATGCTTTTATATTGTTCCTTTACTGCACATTGGAGTTAGAGATATTGCTGAACAATGCCTTCTTTTGCTCATGTGGGAAGCTGAACATTGTATGTGAAATATTACATTTAATTGGCAAGCTAATCAAAAACAAGCTAGCAGTTATTCAAACCAAACCCATGTTCTGCTCTGTCCATTTTTATCTGTGAGTTAGTACGTAAAAGATCAAAAAGCATTGCTGGAATTAAAAGAAAGAAAGACTTTGCTGTGGTTTATGAGGAGAAGGAAGAATCATATAAATAGGCTGTCAGTGTTATTTTCTCTTTTCTCATTACACTGGAAAAGTAAAAAAAACTTTACAGATTAAATTTCTGCTTTATTAAGTATTTCATCCATCTGTGACATGTTTTTAAAAGACAGATTAACTACTTTCTCCATTTAACACACTGCAGACTCCTCAGTGTTAATGACTGCAAGCCGCCCTTTTTGAGATGGTAGTATCACTTACAAGTAGATACTGGGAAGCTATTTTCTCATTTTATGAAAAATATGGGAACAGTTTAAGCTAGCTACTTCCTATTAGGAGTGGTACTTCTGATCTATGCCTTCTCGTCATAACGTGGCATGAAAATTTGACCTAGTGTGACAAGTCTCAGCAAACTTGAGTAACCTGGTCTAGCAGAAGGTGTCCCTTCCCATGGCAGTGGAATTGGGATTAGATGATCTTTAAGGTCACTTCCAACACAAACCGTTCTATGATCTTACGATTCTGTTATTCTATAAATATGTGGTTCTGGTCTGAAAAAACAATTAAATCAGTCTGAATTTCATAGAATTTTGCAGAATGTTAGAGGTTTGAAAGGACCTCTGGAGGTCATCAAGTCCAACACTCCTGCCAAAGAAGGACCACACAATCTAGGGCAAGTCACGCAGAAATGTATCCAGATGGGTCTTGAAAGTCTCCAGAGAAGGAGATTCCACAGCGTCTCTGGGCAGCCCCTTCCACTGCTCTGTAACCCTTACAGTAAAGAAGTTCTTCCTCATGTTGAGGTGGAACTTCCTGTGCTCTTACTTGAATCCATTGCCCTTTGTCCTATCACAGGACACAAGTGAAAAGAGGTTGTCGCTTCCTTCTTGATGCCCAGCCCTCGTATATTTATACACACTAATTAGATCACCTCTCAGTCTTCTCCAAATTAAAAAGCCCCAGGCCTCTCAGCCTTTCCTCATAAGGCAGGTGTTCCAGTCCCTTAATCATACCTGTAGCCCTCTGTGGGGCTTCTCAGGTAAATCTCCGTTCCTCTTGAACTGGGGAGCCCATAACTGGATGCAATGCTCTAGGTGAATTCTCACTAGGGCAGAGTACAGGGGGATGAGAACTTCTCTCAATCTGCTGGGCACACTCTTCTTAATGCAACCCAGGATACCACTGGTCTTCTTGGCCACAAGGGCACATTGCTGTCCCATGGATAACTTGTTGTCCACCAGGACGCTAAGGTCCTTCTCCATGGAGCTGCTCTCTAGTAGCAAACCTAGAGTAATATCTCTACCTCCTAACCTATACTGGCGCATTTTATTATTCCTTCCCAGGTGCAAGACTCTACATTTATTCTTGTTGAATCTCATTAGGTTCCTCTTTGCCCAGCTCTCCAGTATGTCCAAATCTTACTGAATGGCCGCACAGCCTTCAACTGTATCAACCAAACCCCCCAGTATTGTATCATCAGCAAACTTGCTGAGAAGACACTCTGTCCCATCATCGAGGTCATTGATAAATGCATTGAACAGGACTGGACCCAGCACTGATCGCTAAGGGATTCCAGTAGTTACAAACCTCCGGCTGGATTCAGCATCATTCATTACCACTCTTTTTTTTGTAGCCAGTTCTTAATCCATCTCACTGTCCATTCTTCTATCCCACACTTCCTGACCTTGTATTACTGAATTACAAATTTATTAATGCATTTATTATTTTACTGATAAGGAAAGTATGGCTAAACGGTGGTTCAAAATTGATGGACAATTACCAATTAATAGTTGCCAGAGAGAATAAAAAATGCAGGGAGAAAATAGGACACGCAGGTTTTTTCTAGCCAAGACCTGAAAATGTACTCTTATGCAGGGTGTTTTTCCCAAAACAGTTTTCTCAAGCTCATAGCAATAAAAGCCTTTGTGCTTTAATGGAAGATGTAAATCTGAATGCATTCCTAACTAAGCTGCTTTATAACTAAACCTACTTCTTTTTCCTTTTGAAGTAATTGAAGACTTTCTGTGTTTCCAGAGGGAAACATCCCACTCTAGGTTAACCAAGGCATCAGATCACTTAGTTGAAACGCAGGAAGAAAAATTCAAACACCTGGGCTGAAGCTGGCAGTGCAGAGACAACCTGGGTCTCCCCTCTCCCAGGCGAATGCCTTAGCCTTGGGCTATTGGCTGTTCTCCAGTATGCCTGTAGCTGGACAGAAATTCTGTGTTAGACCTGAGAAACCTTTCCCAAAGCAAGATGTGTTGACAAAGTTATTTTCCTAGAATGTATTTTTGTCATTGACAAATCACCATTTTATAAATAACTGTTCAAACCAGCTCTGCTATCCACTGTGCCCACAGCTAAGCATATATAGAAGTTTTGCCAAACTGGGACTAAAAATGATGACGCTCAGGGCCCTGACAATGATGTCTGTGCACTGTGAATAAACTCATTGCCTTTAATGATGCATGTAAATTTTCACATGACCAAAGGCTTAATGAGTTATGACTTACACTTTCCAAGTAAAAGTCCATCCTGAGATAGGTCCAGTTATCCCAGCTCTTAAGCTCACAGCAAACACTCTAAGGGTGATGTCAACAAAGGCTAATGCTAGCCTACAGCACTTGATTCTGTTGGGTCAGAAGAGAGTAATATACTCTTCTTAAAGGAGCTCTCCTTAATCACTCCCTGAAGAAGCCCGTCTCTCCCTCTTCTTCGTGACTCTAAGGCAGCTCAGAGTTTATCCACCTCTTCAGGCCAAAATTAGCCTTTGAGAATTCTCCCCTGCAGATCTGTTTAGATGCACGCACATACATGAACAGCAATGTTTTTGCTACATAAAACCCAGAGAACATCAAGCTATTTTGTTTTGCTCCACCTTTCATGCTGTGATCCTTCCAAAATAACTTCACTAGTGACAATGTAAAGGCAACTGTTACCAAGTGTTTACTTACTGCTTAATCAAGACCACTTTGCCTAAGTCGCTGGGGTTGTCTTGCAAATGACACACGCCATTTCAGACCAAAGGGTGAAAAGAGAGAACTTAGGGAGAATTTAGGGACAAATGCAATCCAACTCAGTGAAAGAATGTGAAGTTAGCTGTGAGATGTGAGCACTCTGGATACCTGAATGTAGCTGTTCCACTGAAAAGGCTTAGCATACACAAGAGTGAAACAGTATATAATTAGAACAAAAGACACACACTTCAGGTTGTAGCTCAGAGTGTCTGCTTTGCTCTACGTTTCCAGTAAAATGCCTTTTTTTACCTGGATAACTGCATAGGTTTAAGATTCTGCCTGTTTTGTCCTTACACATCCATCTCTCCCACATCATTGAACAAATAAAATAATATCTACTCTGAAATAACACTAAAAAAGATGTCCAGATAAAAACCCCTAGGCCTCAGGAATGGTCTATCCCTTCTCTTTTTCATTCTTTCCAGAGTCAATGGCCAAAATAAAAACATGAACTTCTTCAGTGGATTAAGTGCAGACCTCCAAATCTCCTGTACTAGAAGAATTTGTGAACTTTTCACATTCATTCTGAATTACTCTGTATGATAAAAATCAGCCACAGGAACCACTTACAGTAATTAAAAATCAATTTCAGACAGTATTTTTCTTCTTGATTTCTCCTTTTTGATCACTTGCATGACAAGTACTCATAAGCTACCTTTTGTTCTGTTACACATACACTTGATTTTTATATGTTTTTGTTAATCACTGGAGAAAATATATCTTCAGTTCATCTCATGTTCATTTGTCAAGATGATAGTGTATCTTATAGCCAAATTCTTATTTTCTTGTTGCATTAGTTGATAATAGAGCAAGAGTCAACCTGATGACTCAAACAGTGTTGATAAACATCTTTTGCATGAGGTACTGATCAGATGTGGCACATGTTTCTTCTTGCATGTTGATTAATTGACTAAACTTTGAAAATATGCTTCTACTCATATGGTTTATTTTTAAGTACTCCTGCAATGAGTAGAGAGTTATACTTGATGATCCTTACAGACATTTTCCAACTTGAGATATTCTATGATGATATAACTCTGTGAATTCCTATAAATTAGGTTCTTATCCCTCTGATGGCTGCAGTGTGACAAAAGACCCAAAATAAGACACATTTTCTCACAATATCCCTGAAATAACATGCAAACAATATATTATATTAGACATTCAGCCTTGTATAGTGAAGAACCACTCTGAGTCTAATTCAGGAGAAATATATAGACAGGTAGCTAGGTAACATACTTAGAGGTAAAGGTAGGTTGTTCTTCCAGCTCTCAGCCCCACATACTGAGTTTTGCGACATAAAAGTCAACCCATGCTTCTTTGCATCTCATGCATCGTCGGAAGTGACAAGGTTTCCAACGTCACCATTGCTGACTGAAGTTAGTGGGCAGCTTTCCACTAACTTGATTGGAAACAGTATCAGCCTCAATTAACAGTCCAGTTCATGACACAGGTGCCAGCCCACACACTCAAAAGTACCTTCAACAGTTGTGGTGGTGTGGTCAGAAAAATAAGAGGTACAAAAACGTTGTTATAGCCTAACTCCGAGCCAGTACCATGGATCATGAAAAGGAGGTTTCAGTCCTTGCTTCCCAGAGGTATGTCCTTGCAGCACTAATAAAATGACCAGTTACATGTGGTATCTAGTAGGTCAAGAAAGTCTTTTTAAAATCTAATAAGGTGTCTCTTTTTTTTCTTCCTCTCAGAATAGCAAGCATAAATTTCTGTTCAACCTTCATTACTAGCTTCGCTTTACTCTGAGAACTCTGCAAAGCACAGCAGGTTATCAGGGTGCCAGGAGCTGTCACTAGGCACGGCTGTGGAAAATGCTTGTCTGAAACCAGAGTCTCTCAACATCCCTCCCTGAATCTGCAGGGAAGCTGCTGCTATCATTACCCCTCCTAGTGATGACTCTTGTTTGCACCTACGACAACATAACATTTCAGGGGACTAAAGACATGAGTCAGCTTCTGCTTAAACTTGTTTATTGTTTCCTATATTGACAAGGAACTCACTGTATCAATGTTACTATGCACTTGGCCTTGTGCACAAGCCAGGAAACATTTCTTAAAAATTGTGTTGTGAAATTTGAAACGTTAATAAAAAAGAAATTTAAAAAAAGTGATGATAATTTTTCATCCTTTGTGGTAATCCCATGCACGTAAACTGCTTGTCACAAAACACATAGAAGCAGGTTTTTCAGAGTCTGTAGGTAGCCTACCCTAAATACACACACACACACACACACACACAAAATATTCTTGAGAATAAGAGGTGCTAGCATAAATAAGTATTGAGTCACTCAGCAGTTTGCACAATACTTATATAATGTCATCAGCTACTGATCAGCGACTTCTTGGGTAGGAGGATGCAGTCGATGGATTTAGGGGAAAATCCCAAGCTACTCTAAATAAGTTGAGATCCTGTAAAGGCTGGAATGTTTCCTATACACGTCCCAAGTTGCTGCATCACACGACAGCCTCCTGCAATGCACATATGTGTTCTGAGTACAAAATTATATAGCACAGGTGAAACTGAAACATGACAGGCAGATCAAAATGTGAAATTAACTTCAGATTAAATACTCCCAGGGGTGTATGGCTCACCAATGTGCCTAATGCAGTAAGAATATTGAAATTCAAGGACCTATTCAATCCATAGTACGTTCCGGAGGCCATGAAAATCTCAGTGACTACAAAAGCAAAGTAGAAGACTAGATTAGCCTTAATAGCTACCTTAAAGATTCCCAGAGTTAGGTGGAGTGTTGTGACCGAAGCTTTATGCTTTATGAAAGATAATTGTGCTATTATTTAAGGAATAAAAAAATAAATAAAATCACAGAATTGTAGAATCGTAGAATCATAGAATAGAGTCGTAGAATCATAGAATAGAGTCATAGACTCATAGAACGGTTTGGGTTGGAAAGGACCTTAAAGATGGTCTATTTCCAAACTCCCTGTCATGGGCAGGGACACCTCCCACTAGACCAGGCTGCTCAAGGCCCTGTCCAACCTGTCCTTGAACACTTCCAGGGAAGAGGCTGCTACAGCTTCTCCAGGCAACCTGTTCCAATGCCTCAGAATATAACTTCCCTCACAGAAAATATCTTCTTCCTGATATATGAACTAAATAAGTAATATAAATAAATACATAAACTCAACTTTGCAGGACCAAATTTTTGAGTTCTCTCACTACTGCCTTGTATTTGTGTATATTTATCAGTTTAAAAACTGCTTTTTCGTTACATAATGAAGACTGTCTTTTAGTCTATTTCTTTAAGAGAAAAAAACACTTATGTGAGGCCACTGAGTACGAACATGTCATTACCCTTTTACCCTCTCCCAATAACTTTGAACCCATTGGCCAATTTCAGTGAGAAACTTGATTACAGTCTACAGATCTCAGCGATGTTAAATCCAATAATTTTCAGAACTGTGAGTGACTACTCCACAAGAAGACTCTAACAAGGTTACTTTTTTATTAAACATCATAGAATCCATTAAGAAATATCCATTCTCTAGTTTGGCACTTTGCTACATTCTTATTTATTTTGCATGTATAGGGAACTGTGCAGAATAGGTAATATTACATTATTAGTGATAGTAATATTTGGGGTTTTCTTTCCAATGGTAATAAAATGTCCAGTATTTACTTCACGATTATCTAAAGAAACTGGAGGGATCTTTAGGGTGTGTTTGTTATATATTGCTGAAAGTATGTATATAAACCTCTGGATCCTGTTTGGAAGGACTGGACTTGATCTCAGAGGTCTTTTCCAGCCTCGATAATTATGTGATTCTGTGAAGGGTTTTGCTTACCTTGTCCACCACAAGGAGCAGACCTAATACCGAGAAAGCTATACAAAACAAATAACAATGATATAGAAAGCTTTGATATATGTTTTAGCTTTGCAGCTTGAAAAATCCTCTTGCAGTGTTTCTGCTGCATCATACAGACAGAATTTGTAATGAGGCAGTTGACAACAGAAGAATCAGTGTATTTTTTTAAGTTTTAATAACTACTTATGTTAGACCTGTCTTACATAATGCAACAACTGCTTTAAAATGTATGACATTTTAGAGAGAAAAAGGGAGGTCAAGAGGGCAAGTTGACAGGAAAGAGGGATGGAGGAATTTTGTATTTTTTTCTGTATTACTTAATAACAAGAAATTAGTGCTGTGCCATTCAGAATCATCCTCTGGGTTGTGCTTTTGCTGCTATGTTCTCCTTTCTCATTTGGAAATTTTGGCTGGGAAAAAAAGGAAATTAACCAGCTTTCTGCCATTTCCAGTATTAAGCATTCGGTCAGAACATGGTTTCTGACACTGTTCCAGATAAATTGCATACAATGTGACGCAACAAATCCAGCAAAGTTTGAACAGAACAGTCTATTTTTGTGACCAGTTTGCAAGACTAATGCCAAGGCTGGAAGGTGTCTTGATATACACACAATGTTCCTGGGTCTATATTCTTACCTGGCCTCTATTGCTATCTGGTATATTAAAGAATGAATGCAAACAAGTTCTAGCCACATTCTGCAGCAAGTTCTCTTGATCTCAGTGTGACAATATCCATGTATGTTTTTTAATATGTTTATGGAGATATCTTTTGATATAGGAAAGCAGAGAAGGAGCCTAATGACAAATAATTTAAAGTGGTTAACTGGGTCTATTTCCTCCACCTACTTTGCTTCTGTGAAAGAGAAAAATTAGTCATTCTTGACATAGATTATAAGGTCCGTACAGCTGACCTCTGCCTCTGACCAGCTCAGTAGAGCAAATATAATTCCTTAGAGAGCTTGTTTTACAAAAAGACGTATCAGGATTTATGGATTGAGTATCTTAAATAACTTGGGGGTTTTTTGCTCCTGGAAGATTCGATGACCATTTCTATGGCTGTTTCAAATACAAGCAGGGAGTGCCTTTCCCAAGTCTTTAGGACTTCTGATTCCAGATGTGTTTTTTTGCCCACCAGCTCCACTTAAATTACTCCCTTGAATAACCTTGGGCTGGCTTTTGAGACGTTACTTCATTCAACAATAAAGCACATCACTTCTTGTGTAGAACATGACAATTAGGCAGAAACTTATTTTGCTCAGAATACTCTTCTGGCATGGCCATACAAACCAGGCTACCCAGTTTCACAAGCAGGTTCAGATAAAGAAGGTAGGATGCACTGCATATGTTAAGGCTGGGAAAGGGTATGGAGTTTAAATATAGAGCAAGAAAAAAGAGTGTAGGAAAATGAGTAGGAGGAAGTCAGGAAGATGGAGTATGTAGGCAATTCTGGTGCTTTAATCTAAAAGACCATGATTAATAGATTAAAGGCTAGAAGCGACCACTGTGAAAATTCAGCTTTACCTCCAATGAACTTCAAGGAGCTCTATTTTGTGTTCGAGTTGACTCAAAACTGTTGCGATTGGTACACAGTTGCAGAACATCAGGGTAAATCAAGCTTGATACGAAGATTCCCAAGGTATCTTTTCCGAGTTGGTGTAATTGCCTTTCACTGTATGATGAAAGTTGTTATTTCTCCATCTAATGGTGTTTTGAGAACACTGAAAGCAGTTAGGATTCAGGAAAATGTGTGCAAATAATCAGTTTGTCTTGACTTATGATGTTGCTTGGGTTTATATTATTGCTTTGTATATCTAGTATCCATTTTCTTGTTGAAAAGAAAAATGAAGATTTAGACAGCACCTTGGAAATCTGCTTTTAGCATGGTATCCTAGGATGTGTAATATAAATTATTATATATTTTGCATACAAGATAATGTCAGTGAATTTTCATTTCAGAGAGAAACTTTGTATGTCTGTAAGATTTATGCAAGTCCACCCATAAAGCATATGAATGCCTTCCATATTTAATGAATAAAAGCAAAGAGAATTTCACAGCATTATTATTTTTGTTGTTTTTTCCTTATTTTTATTGCTGCTTTTTTTTTGTTGTTATTGTTTAAAGCACTTCTATCATCTGTGTAATACAGAAAAATACTTAAATGTCAGCATAGTTGAGGGATGATTATGACTTCTTAGCCTTTATTTTGCAAAGAATTTCAGCAGATGCCTGGAGTTCAGCAAAGCAGTGATCCCATAGAAGTAATGATTCATGTGGTTAAAACTAAGCAGAAGTGCTTTACTGAACTGTGGCCATGACTTCTGTTTTACAGACTGGAAACTGCACTCCAAGCTTACTTACATTCTATTTCAGCCCCAAAATTCATGCTGAGTTTTTTTTGGACTGGAACCTGGTTCACTGAAGATGCTATACAATTTGCTCATGGCTGCAAACAGAGTACTAAATATCAGCCTGGGCTATGCTAATGTTGGTGCCAAGGATGACTCAAGCTATTACAAAACACCCATTTCTCTGTATTTTGAATGTCTAAAACCAGTATGTCTGATTTAGTCTAGTCATATTCCAAAAACTGTGGAAAGAGGCAAGTTTCATCACACCAGTTTTAGAATCAACTTCTGAAAACATCTCATGCTCCGTTGACTGTAAAAAGAACTTAAATGGCAAACCAGAATGGACACTTAATTTATAGATTGTTGAAGTTAGTAAATCCAGATGTTACTCACTGTGTTTCTAGATAAGTATGTAAAAGAACCAAATACTTTGGATTTTTATAAAGTTATGCTATTTTTCTTGTTACTATCTAAAAAAGACCTGCTATAATTGACAATGAATTATGATTTGTCACGAAAATAAAATTAGATGTCTCCTCAAGACTATTGTTGTAATTCATCATATTATACGATTACAAAATTAATATTTATGAATTTCTGATATATATGTCCCACTTTAATAAATTTCACATTTTAACAGTTTTTGTTAAATTTCGTATTATTATTTTGTAAAAATAATTATTTTTTTCAAAATAAAAAATCTTAGTAAATGAAGAAACAGCCAACAAAGATACTGAAATAAATTCCATTTTTCTTTGTACTTGTTTAAAAATTCCAATTTCTTATTTCACTGGTCTTTTAAGTCCTGATCCATTTCTTCCCTTCTTTCTCTGCAGCTGCTGTTGTGAGGACCAAGAACTTTGGAGCCCTGATCCATTAGTTGTCAATGCCTCCCAAGTTTATCTCCAGAAAAAGGATATAACAGAAAGAATTCCTCTATTCTGTTGCAAAAAA